>NC_042998.1:67447280-67469780 GCF_006345805.1 Octopus sinensis | reverse complement strand
GAAAGCAATGTCCTTTCTTTTTAATAACAACAGATTTTGATGTGGCAAGGATTTAACTATTATTTCTAGAAATGGATGCGTCGACTCATCGTATCCATTTTCGGTTCATTGCTTTTGTTGGTGTTGTTTCGGCTGCGTAGACAACGGGACGCTGCTTGAGCAAGCAACCGTGACCAGCCTATATTATGTCGAACACAATGTTTCCTTTGTCCCATTATCCGATGAGCTCGTATACATAATATTAGACTGTGATTTGATAGATAGTTAACTGCTACTTCTAACAGGCCACGTTCTAAGCTTTGAGTTTTGAATATATCTCTTAGTTTTAAATATTCCCGTTGATATATTTGTCTAACACCTTGCAATTAAGAAATCATAAGCATACTGTATTTAATAGCATGTAAGATGCACTTCTTCCTCAAATATCGCTCCCTCATCAGTAGGTCCTTTAAGTGAATATGAGCATATATCACATGCTTCAATGCACTTAGAACCCTGTTTTCGTGAATATGTGCAGCTGAAATCGTTGTACATATCATAAACCCTTGCGCCTCTTATATCATCAAATACGATATATATATATATATATATATATATATATATATATATATATATATATATATATTGGGTTAGGTAAACATGTGTAGAATGCAATATAAGGAATTCTGTTCAATCTTCGTTCAACTCCATTTCTACAATTCACTAATAATATATATATATATTATATATATATATATATGTGTGTGTGTGTGTATGTGTGTGTATATATATGTATGTATGTATGTATGTATGTATGTGTGTATGTATGTATGTATACATATATTCCACCACACCCAAACATACACACAGATACCAACCATTTCTCACACTCATCTTTTCCAGAAAGCAATTTCAAAATTGTAACTTAACGTGTTGGTGATTTTTTCCTTCTTCTTCCTTTTCATTGAGACTTTTCTATGTCTCCTGTTTCCGAAAAAGAGCTATGCGCAAAACCTAAAACAACAACTCTTTCCTTCTCTGAGCGTCTCATTAAAACTTTGCATGCACTATGTCCTCGCGCTGTTATTTATCATTGTTGTATTTTTTCTACGTTGTTTTTAAATTATCTATCTATTTATCTATCTATCTTTATAAATTTAAATGTGGTTAGATCGTAGATGATCTTCTTCTAGCATATTGGATTTCCACTTAGTGGTCATCCCGCTTTATACGTATGTATTATCTATCTATCTATCTATCTATCTATCTATCTATCTATCTATCTATCTATCTATCTATCTATGTATCTATCTATATATATATTATACACAAAATATCCGATTCACACACATATGTGTGTGTGCATGTACGTCTCACTCTTTCGATTTGTGATTGTAAAATATGTAACTTAAAGAGCTATGGATTTGAAAGCCGGGTAGATACCTTATTAACTCTCTGTTCTTATCCTCATCTGCCTAACCACAACAAATGATAGGGAGCATGCATAATTTTAAAGACGGTACTTCGCTCGACAGATAAATTCTGGGTTTCTTTCATTGGATTTCATATAGCATACAGAATGTATTATTAATACCCCATAAAGAAGAATGGAGAATAATACTGTAAAAATAAATGTTGAGGATGTATAACACCCCACCCCCAAAAGCTACACTGCAGTTTCCATTTATCAAACTTCAAGCAACGAACATTGCTTAATCTGAAATGGCTTTGAAAAATGCCTGAATCATACAAATGTTAGCATACCAGGCTTGAAACTGAAACCCGAAATCATATAGTATTCAAAATGAATTTTAGTACAGTGTAATGGGAATGAATTACTTCATCTCTCCTTTGCGTGCTTTGTCTGAAAGATTATTTCAAATAGCTATAACTGTTATAGGAAACTATCGGCTGTTGTCACTGACTAACCTTAAAGACCTCATAATAAAATGTATCTCTGCCTTTAAGCCAGAGCCAATAAATTTTTAACTCGGAAACAATATCCTTCCTCTGACTTGGGAAAACAATTAACAACTGAACCGTTCTCTCGTACGCCGTTATATTGATGATTCAATAAAAAAGATAAACAAATGCATGAGGGCAGACTTCAAAATATATCTTAACATGGTGACATCTTGCAGTTGCAGCAAGAACAATATCATCAACGATAATTATATTTTTAATGACGGCGGTGACAATATAAATAATGATTATAATTCTTTTAAGTTTTAGCACAAGGCAAGCAGTTTAATGCGGAGAGGGTTCGTCTTTATCATCGACCCAGTACTTGACTGGCACTTTATTTTATCGATCTGGAAATGATGAAAGGGAATGCTGACCTCTTCGGATTTGAATTCAGAAAGTAAACAGCCACAAGAAATGCCGTTAAGCATGTTCTCCGACGCGCTAACGATTCTCCTAACTCGCCGTCATAATGATAATAATAAGAAAATAAGAGAAGGGAAAGCAATAACTGGAAGAAGAATAAGAGAAATATAGGAGGACTGACGGGCCAAAAAGAAGATAAAGAAGGAAAGAAAGAAGGAAATGGAAAGAAGAAATAGGAACAAAGACAACGTAGTAGTAGTTGTAAGTGAAAAATATGAATGAGAAGATTATGAAGAAGAATATGTACAGTGAATATTCTCTTTGTTATTCATAACATTCTAGTGAAATCCGATGGAGCATGTTTTAATAAAACAAGAGATGTTATAATAAAACTGAGTTTATTGAGCATTGATTCGTGCTTCGTTTGTTCAATGAACGACAGACTTTCTGATTAATGAAAATTAATTATTAAAATTTAAATAAAAGCCAAAGCAAAAAAATGAAGAAAAAATAAAATAAAAACGAAATTATTAATTTAAGAAAACAATCTCCTTTTAGTCGTTGCATATGAAATTGTTTAATGAGAATCGAATACTAAAAAAAAAGATATAAATAGAAGGAAAGAGGAGTCAATTCATTAAACAAAGGTTTAATTGGACTGCTTTGATCTGAAAACTATAATGAAATTCAACATGGTTTATTTTAAAGAGAAAATAAATAAATTTCGTGTTCTAAAAGAATGTAAATATAATTTCTGAAACAAAAACGAAGTAAAGGAAAAGAATGTCAATATCTTAAGTGAAGTGTGAGAAGTGTCTCAACATGGCTTTTACATTAGGGATGAGTAGGTATATACACACGCATATATACAACAGTACAATGATGTTAATACGATGTTAATGGTTTCATGCGAATATTCACGTAATCATTCAGTAGTAGATCACTAGAGGCAAATAAGCCATAACGTGAGGTGTGGGGGAAAACATGATTCTGAGTGATCACAAATGAAACAAAGGGGCATGGAACTAGTTAAGTGATTAAAAGGAAGCAAACATATAGTGACTGTAATGTCGATTGCACCCCTTGTATTTTTACACCGGTGACACTAGTTACTATCTAATATACGAAGAAGGAATTTTTCTCATACAAGATATAAAGTATTAAACAGTTATACGATTCCTTATTGGTATATTATTTGAGTATGGATGCAGAAATCCACTCACATACATAAACTCGTTTGTATACGCATGCGAATATATATATTTTAACAGGTGATTTGCAATGTACATATTACGTTTTTGCACACGTTTGCGCCATTATATTGCATATGACTGCATTTGCTTTGAATGTGAAGTAGTGTATACCTATAGCTATCTCTCTATACACACATCTATCTATCTATCTATCTATCTATCTATCTATCTATCTATCTATCTATCTATCTATCTATCTATCTATCTATCTATCTATCTATCTAGCTGTTTGTCTGTCTCTATCTATCTATCTATCTAGCTATCTATCTATCTCTAATTTATACATACATAGATACATACATACATCCACACATACATACAAAGAGTGTACAGTGTGAACAACAGCAGAAATGTTGGTTATTTGTGATTTGCTTACTGAAATCAGGTGGACATAACTAACGGAATTTGATTTTCTGGTCATCAGAATGATGTACCATCAGTCTGGGAGTAGTTATGTTTTGTCAATAAGTGTGGATTAGATTGCATACTAAATCATTCAATTGCAGTACGAGCAATGGTTTCAATATTGGTCGTTTAGTTTCTGGCTAACACCTACTAACAGAAGGGTGCAATCTCAATGCACTCAATCACATATAATACAAAAAACTCAAAATAAACACATTAATAAACTCATCTATATGATTGAAAAATCCTCCAAAATAGATTATTAATCGCGAACCCATTACTTATAACATAATACGTTAATATTAAACACACATTCCAAATATACTAATATCGACCAATTGCTGATTAATGAAGTATTAATAAAATAGCTAACATTTTAAAGTCCTATGTTGTTGTAAACAGATAAGCCATGTACAAATTGCAAAATTGCAAGGGTAGCAACAAATACCACGATATGCATAAAACAAAACTTTGAAGATTTAGAGTCATAAGGTATTTTGGTGCTTCGAATAAGAAGAAACTTCGAATCTAAGAGAAATTTGAATAGAACGGAAAATATTTCTCTCAATTCTCTCATCAATTGACTCAGTGCCACATTTAGGGAGAGGAAGCTGATCTAGCATCTTACTGGTACTGGTATTCATCACAGCTGAGTATACTGGAGCATCGTCGAATGAAGTGACCTGCTCAAAGATAGAACGCACCACACCATCATGGTATTACAATCAACAAATGACTACTCCTAACCAGTAGACCAAGTGTGTTCTCCATGTGTGCGTGCGCACAAACATTTATGAAATATGTGTGGAAGGGCATGTGTACGCGAGTGAGTGCATATGTACGCATATATATATATATATATATATATATATATATAGCTCGGTTCTATAACCACAAAAATTAGGGATAAAATTCGACAGGAGCAAAATGAAAATATTAAAGACATTATACCATCCAGTTTCCAGTGGACCAATTGGTTTCTGACTTTAGTTTAGCAAATAAATAATATTATTCGCTAGGTGAAATCGTCTTCAACAGGTACACCTTAGATTAAATATATAAAACACAATGCATTCAACTATGTGCCTCTTGTTTATACATCGTAATGTTTTCAAAATCTACAGCGTAGGCGCAGCCCCTCGTCGGCAATAAGAAAATGCCAACTTTTAAAGTCCTAAAATTATTCAAAAACTTACAATACTTAATCATATAAATCATATAAACAAGAGGCACATAGTTGAACGCTATATATATTCAATCTAAGGCGTACCTGTTGAAAAATATTTCACCTAGCAAATAATATTATTTATTTGCTAAACTAAAATCAGAAACCAGTTGGTCCAGGAAACTTGATGGTAAAATGTTTTTATTTTTTCATTTCGTTCCTGTTGAATTTTATCCCTAATTTTTGTGGTTATAGAACCTAGCTGTTCTTCTAGCGTGTTGAATCCCACGAGTGGATTCCTTATGTATTTAAATAAAAACTGTATTTTATGAGTAATACATAGTCTTCGGACGAAATTTTTACACGCAAGGCCACTGGAAGTGAAAATTTCTATTAATTTCTATTAATTTCCATTTCCCTTCGATATGATTAAGTATATATATATATATATATATATATATATATATATGTAGGTCCCGGGTTGATTCGGGGTTAACCACAGTAAATAAGGTACTCAATACATAGCAGAGTAAAATTAATTTATTATATAGAAGGAGCTTCTACAGGGCTAGAACTGTTTCATTCAAGAGAAATCTTCAGGAAGCTTCAGGAGCTTCCTGAAGATTTCTCTTGAATGAAACAGTTCTAGTCCTGTAGAAGCTCCTTCTATATAATAAATTATATATATATATATATATATATATATATATATATATATATATTATATATATATATATTATATATATATATATATAGATATATATATATATATATATATATATATATATATATATATATATATATATATATAGGTTAGGGTTAGGGTTAGGGTTAGGGTTAGGGTTTATATATATATATATATATATAGAGAGAGAGAGAGAGAGGATGGGGTACTGAAAGGTTCCTGTGTTTTAGGGTGTCGCGACGGCCTTGTTGGAAGTCTAATTTTCCAAGTCCTTCTACACGGCCTAGAAAAATTGAAGGACCGCTGTAATAAGTGTGTGAATCTGAGATGGGAATATGTTGAAGAAAATCCTAATTTATTCAATCTTCTGTATTCTGTTTTAACTAAAAGCAGGAACTTTTCAGCACCCCTTCGTCTCTCTCTCTCTCTCTCTCTCTCTCTCTCTTTAACTATCTATCTATCTATCTATCTATCTATCTATCTATCTATCTATCTATCTATCTATCTATTATCTATCTATCTATCTATCTATCTATCTATCTATCTATATATATATATATATATCTCATTGTATGTATGAATACATTGCGACGCTATCATAACGGCTTATATAGAAGTATTTACCTTTTTAAACACGATCACAAAAATAAAATACACACACACGAACACACACACACATACAAGGATTAGACTTGTAGAATGTTTTCTCTTCATGGAAATACGTTGCAATTTGTTCTAACTTTATAATACATACAATATGTGACATTGTCTCCTACCGGCAAATTGTTTTAATTTCTAACGCTTTGGTAGTATCTTTGGAATTTTCAAGAAGACTTGGGGATCAATAACTGCTGAGTATAGAATATGATACTGCCAAACCTTAAAGGAAACGCATTGTATTCCTGTTCCATGTTAGTTTCCAACTAAAATATGACAATTTCAGATCTTTATATTTCAATCATGTGGTGTTAATAATGAACTAGTTTATAAAATAAAGGTTTATCAAACGACTATAATATATCATATGTTAAAGTGGTATTGTGTTTAGGTTTTAGCGCCTTGTTGTTTCCTTTTTTTAAAATGTTTCCTTTTTTTAAAACTCGGAGTCTATCATTCACCAGTGAAGATGATTAACGAAGAAAATTAATCACGGTTTCTATGCTAAATTTTCCTGTTCTTAGAATCTTCTGTATCGATGTTACAGCGCAAGTAGAATTGTGGTAGTCTTGTCCTATTACACTGATTCGATATCACAGCCAAACTTAATCCGATACGATATCTCTTTCACTTCGTGACTCTGTATGTGCGTGCTGGGAAAGACGTGTTCATTAGTGCAATTTGAACCTTGAGCCCAAAGAAACTGTTAGGTAGCCGTAAGACATCTCGCCCGATACTCAATCAGTTCTACTAAATTAAGAGGGGGTACATGTACTTCATTGATAGACACCGTGCGAATAGGAGGTATAACCGACATTGATTGAACATAGCACAGAGCCTTCTGTCAATCGCTCTACCGATTCTGCCAGTTCGCCACCTTTAAGTTATAACATAAGAACTGCCGTGCTGCAAAGTTTGTCAAATCGATTCTGCGTTATTAGATGTAGTAAATTACTATATCGAATATTTGATCAGTGTTTGATCAATCGAACATTGAACAAATATCAAAAAGAAAAAAAAGGACTTGTTTGATGTGTCATTTTTCTGTATTTTCGCTTGAACTTAAAATTCTTTTCGTATATTGTCAGGGAAAAAACCACAAGCAAACTGGCTTTCATCGTGTTCCGGATTATAGTGATGCTGACCTCCAAAACCTCACACTGTAACTTTGAAGGTATACAAATGTATGTGTTTTATACTCATATATATTGTGAATTCCTATGAAAATGTAGGCGTTGTGAATCGCATCCTTTTACAGTAAGTGAAGCATCTCGTGTGATAGTTATATCATACATAAAAGATGAATCCAGTATCATAGAAATATACAGGCTCTATACCAATGTGTTACACTTTGTCTTAAACGCACGGAGGTGTTACCGATTTGATCTCATTTAATATATGTTGACCATTGGATGTTTATGATATCAGAAGTGATATCACTGAATTTGATTACCCTTAACACGCCATAAAAACTTATGTAAAATAATGTTATACGTTAATATAAAATACAAAAAAGCTTTCGTCAGATTTGGTCATACTATTTTATAACCTAATTAACGATATTGATATTTTCCTACAGTGATTAGTACGGTGTGATATTCCTTTTGATCTGAATATAATTTTGTTATTTATTATTTTCTTGTCATAAAATTATGTCATTTGTGGTTGAGATAAATTGAAGTATCAGATAGAAGAGATACAATTTACAAGTTATTTCTTAACAAAGAACACGATAAATTTATTTTTTCCGATGGCATACAACCCTCTACTAGTATATATATATACATACAAGGTCTGTGTAATAGTTAAAAATGTAAGAGCAATGAGCACGCAGTCACAACTGGAATGTGAAATTTTAAACAAATATTTTGTTGCTTAAATGTAACATTCGTATAACTTGTCACTCCATGTTGGCTTTATTTTTATGTTCAGTAATTTTGTGATCCATACATAAATACATATTTCGTGTTAAGCTTAACACTGATGCATGTTACGAGAATTTCCGACTGGAAATAGAACATACCCCACCAAATTCAGTTACAGTATCCGTTTTAATATTGTTATGGCTAGCTTGTACCGGCATAGTCATATGATAATGAAATCAAACCAGTTAATGATATTTTGATTGCATTAACACGTACATTTAAGAAAATGTATAATAAATGAAAAGGACATTCTATTTCTTACGGAAAGTCTTTCTCAGTCAACACATATCAAAATTTGAACAAATTTTTGAAATTTGCCGCCCATTTGATGAGTGAGTGGACACACGAAAGTTGCACTCAACACATTTCGTAAAAGTGGCATATTTAACAACTTAGTTTCGTCGTTTCGTTCAACGAACCAATGAAATTTTAATCCGCATTGAGTTGCGTCAAACCGCTCTCAAATGAATATCGGAACTGAAATGGAACTCAAACGCGATCCTCCGTGATGTGAAACTGGGATAATGAAAAGAACGTCTCTTTTAATATATTGTATATTCCACATCTTATATTGGACTATTATCTCCGGCTCACCAACGCTTGTACTTTCCATTTTTCTATCTTTCTCGTCTTTTCTATCTAGATGCTCAAACGTTGTTTTGTTTTCTTCATCAATTGCATGCAATTGCGTAAACATGTTCGAGTGAAGCTTTGCTAATTTTTTTTTTCTAGCTGTCACCCTAAACGAAAATATGGCATCACTGGTCAGAAACACTGGATGCTTCACTCTAGAATTTAGATTTATTTTTACTTCTGCTGCTACTGCTGTTAATACCTGCTGCTGCTACTACTACAACAAGAGCAACAGCAAGAACGACATCTACAACAATAACAAAAGCTACTAAAACTACTACTAATACAGCAACAAAACAATAATAATAACAACAATAACAACAACAACTACTACTACTACTACTACTACTACTACTACTACTACTACTACTACTACTACTACTACTACTACTACTACTACCACCACCACCACGGCTACTGTTACTATTACTGCTACATCTGTTTATTTGATAGTTTCACTTTTTCAGGTCATTAATTCACTGACTCCATGTAGTATAGAATACCAAAAGAAGACAAAATGAAAGAGACTAGGCGAAATAGAACTAAACACCGAGTAACCTGACCATTTGTGAGCATCCAACCAGAATGCAGGTCCTATGTAGAAAAACACCTTACCTCCTGGAATCTGTCTACACAAACACGCGCGTGCACACATATGTATGTATGTATGTATGAATGTATGTATGTATGTATGTATGTGTATATATATATGTATATATATATATATATAATATATATATATATATATATATATATATATATATATATAATATATATTATATATATATATCTATATATATATATTATATATATATTATTAGTGAATGGAATAATATTAAACTAATTAAACTAATAATATTAAACTTCAATTATCCGCTCCAACGCACGGTTGCAACACCAAATGGTCTTATCTCCAACCGTGCTGTTTTCCGCTGTGATTTTTGCTACCCAGGTATCGGTTAAACCTTTGAATAATCTGTTACAAGAAAATTCATCTTTCTATTTCAACATATATATATATATATATATATATATATATATATATATATATATATATATATATATATATACGAATTTACCTACACGCTAGGCCACTGGTAGTAACAATTTCTAAAATGTTTATTACTCTGATATTATTTTTTCTGGATAATTTTCGAAGTAACGCCGGTAAGAAAAAGTCAGAAACCATGGTCCAGGAGATGGATAGCAAATGTTTGTATTTTTCATTCCTTTCGAAGTTTATCCCTAATAGTGGTTTCGTTATTGGCTGTTCCTTCTAGCGTTCCAGGAATCCTATGACGGATACCGCTTATGTGTTTAAATGTACACTGTATTTATATGAAGAATATATAGTCTATTGACTTAAGTTTTCTACACGCTAGGCCACTGGTAATAAAAATTTCAAAAATTTTTATAACCCTGATATTATATATATATATATATATATATATATATATATATATATATATATATATATATATATGTATATCATGTTATGTAGATACGTAAATAAATCCCTAAACACGGAAGACTTGAAATTCCTACCCTACATTGGTTGTGACAGTTTGTCTTCATATTAATGTTACTGCAATATTATTTACAGTTTATGATTCTTCTTTTCATATTGGTGACCGTTTCTGAAAGTGAAGTAATGTTAGTTCATAACTATTCGCTATCTTGGCCAAATGAGATAATTTTCTATATTTAACAAAAGATTAAACGTTACCTGACTGTTCTTGTTTGCCTCATTTAGACTTTGACATGATATTCGCTCGTAAAATTATGGTACCTATAATGTATATGATTTCCTTTGATAGAAGTATTTTTACAGTGTTAAGTGTTCATTTTATTAGCTCTGAAACATAATTTTAGCTCGTAGTTTCATATGTGTCAAGTATACAATGTAAAAGCTTCAACTGTCATGATATTTTTTATGGTTAGAAATAATCTTTTGATAGTTATTTGATAAGTATGCGAGGAACCTCATAGGAGCTCAGCAGGAGGAAAGTTTCTCTGCTATTCTGGAAACTTTTCCGTGGCAGATAGAATGATGACATTCTGCGGCGTATTTCACCTGTAAAGACGCGTTGGTAGAGCCATACCTGATCGGTTTGTTTAATTCGCCTCCCATGTGTAATCAAGTTTATTTTACTCATAAAATACGAACACAGTCATAATCTTATTCTAAAATTTGCTCTCATGCCATAGTGCAAGGTGAGTCTCTTTGTAAAATAGGAATCAAACACTTTGATTCTGAAGGCAACTGTTTAGAAGTATCGAAGATATTCATATACTTACCGATGATAAAGACGTCTTTTTCAAAAGAAATAATTGCCCAGAGGCTCCTGTCATTTGTCACCAAAATAAATAAAACAAATTTCAGTAATCTTAGAAGAAATGTCTACTCTACCGCTCAAAGCGACAAATTAAAAAAAAAGGTAATCTTCTTCAAATCTTATATCCAACAATCTGACAGAAAAGGTAGCATTAGCGAATATTGTCCATGATAGGAAGAAATTAAACGCATGATAGTGATAGCTAATAAACAATCAATGTCATAACTAAGCTATGATTTAGCTACAAAAAAAAATTCAAATTGATTAAGGAAAAAGTAGGTGAGTTACTCAATAACCGTATTTTCTAATTACAGAAAAAGCATTAATAAATAACAAGTCACGAAAACCTTCATGTTATTTGCAACATCTTAAAAGAGTATTAACAAACTTTTAGAATTACTCATATATTTCTGAATATCACAGTAATATGATTTTATGCAGCGTTGTTTGAGAAGAATATTTATAATATAGGAAGTTATTACATAAACATAATTAAATGATTCTTATTTTCTTATCAAACATAATGGATTACGTAACATAAGGACTTATAAGTATTCAAAACGATTTCTATCATACGATTTCTATCATAATATAATTATTTGCAAGACAGTTTTACATTAAGTACATAAAAATAATGATGATATTCATTTTTTCTTCGCATGAGGTTATTATGAGGCAGAAACTGTGTATTCGAAGCAGACTTGATACATGTCAATGCTAAACATCACGTGGAACGTAAAGTATTAAATTAGCCTCGTAATACTGTCATATAAAATTGTGACAGACAAATGTGCGTATATACACACATACACACGCATATTTAAGAATAGATACATGCACATTTATGTAC
Organism: Octopus sinensis; assembly: GCF_006345805.1. Taxonomy (NCBI): domain Eukaryota; kingdom Metazoa; phylum Mollusca; class Cephalopoda; order Octopoda; family Octopodidae; genus Octopus; species Octopus sinensis. The sequence goes on along the minus strand of NC_042998.1, from coordinate 67,457,564 downwards.
CTATCTACGTATATTTATATATGTTGTGCATGTAAATATATATGTATATGCGTATATACATTCACACACATATATATCTGTATATAAAGTCGCAAATTGACGTATATATAAGAAATTCGTTTTAAAACGAAGCGGTGCTAGGCTCGAATTTAAATCGAGACTTCATGTAAGGCGCAGTCACTTTATATAACCCTGACTGACCTATACCGTGTGAATGAAATTCTGTAGACCAAAACGTTCTACTCAAGAAGTCCGTACAATCCACGTTTTGTCGCTTCCAGCAGCTCAATCTTCTTGGTGTAGTAGCTCTATGTATATAAATAATTATGCATATACGTGTGTAAGTGAAGTACATAAAAACCCCCTTCGGTCATGAATGACCTTGGGATTGCACCTAAAGAATTCCCCTCCGATGTGCAAGTCCGTGCAAGGTTGTTTATGGAAGAGCAGCATTTGCACATGCATACCAGCCTCCACTCTTCACGCCATCGACGTTATCCAAGAGTAAACCAAAAGCCGAAACAGCTTAGCACCTAGGATGTCGCATCTCATTTGTACAGCTCAGTGAACGGGAGCATCGTGAAATAAACTGTGTTGCTCAAGAACACAACACAAAGACATTACTTCCGAGAGGGAAAACCAGGAAATGCATGTAGTGAGTGAATATAGATAAAACATTTTCGAGGGTCTAGTAATTAACGTTGGGATTGAAAGCTGTACCAACCCATGAATTAAACATCGCTGAATAGCATCAAATAACCCACTCCATGATGGCTATAGCCTCTGTTGCAGCCAGAAAAATATACATACATAAATATACACTTATATTGCATATTTTTCGTGTTACGATTTCTACAACTATAATTTTACTCATATAAAAAAGAAATGTCTATACATTTGAAATATGAAATATATTTTATCAAGTATGATACCTTACGGGGCTGTAGACACATTCCACTATCGTTCAACTTACTCACTGATATATGAACATTGTTATTATATTTATACTGAAACAGAAAACAATATGTGACTAGACGAATATAATCGTGAGATCAATAATCGTAGGAGGAGAAGCAACGGAGTCAGTGTGAATATATAGAAAAATTGTTGAGATTGTTTGGAGTCGTATACGGATAGCTGACTAATTAGATTTATGTATTATGTAAATAAATATTTACAAGTCATGACTAGTTATCGGACGTTCTATGTACAATGTCTGACCATCCGAAAATTAATTTTTTAATGGACTTGTTTTTCATATAATGTGATCAATATAGACAGTTAAAAAATTTATAATATGTTATTTAATTTTGAATTTAATATATCGATAATTATAATTGCGGAATAATTATTATTCAATTTAAAAGATGGAGAAAAATAGTTCAAAATCAATTTATTTCGTACTTGTTTTGATATATTAATTCACAAGTCGGTACTATTCTTAGCCGGAGAAAAAATATGGTAGACGAAATTTGCAATAATGAAGATTATAAAACTGTTTGGCATGAAGTAACCTGTACAAGTGTGTCGGAGATATGTAAGATTGTCAGGTGTTTACTTTAAAAAATGTATTAACACTAACTTGCAGGGTTATCAAGAGGCGGAAGAAATATGTAACACGTCTAAAATATATACTAACACAGGAATGGGTTTTTTCAAATAACTGACACTTTCAATATTTTATGAATAGATATGTATAAAACAGTTTCTCCTGTTGATTAGTTGTCACCTACAAAATAGAGATGATCATCTCAATATATATATATATATATATATATATATATATATATATATATATATATATATATGTAGTTGAAATTCATAGAAAATCAAACGATGAAAACAGGTGTGGGAACAAGCATGTCTATTGATATTATTAGCCCGGGAAAAATGGAAATGTCTTTTACGTTTCGAGCCTGCGCTCTTCCGCAGAAAGAAAGAAGAGGACATAGAGAGAAAAAGAGCGAGAAAAAACGTGTAGAGTTCAGCGATCCAAAATGGCGATACAAAGGTATCTAATTTATCTATCTGGTTGCTTTTAAGCTAACTCCTATGGAGGGCTCTTAAATAGGCTCTTAAATGCATCGAGTGCATATTAAATTTGATTAAACTCGGACAATATTTTTCGACTAATGAACAATTTTCATCAAAACAATGATATAATTTGTTGACTTGGAACAAATTATTGCAAAGTTGCATGATAAACAATATTTTCTGTCTTCCCATTAGAGGGGTCAGTACAATTTTTTTCTATCTAACCTCTGCCTTTCTCTCTCTCAATTTTCTGTTGATTGTTTTCAACCATCACCATCGCCACTACCACCACCATCGCCACAACAACTTCTATACACACATCATTAAGACTTCTGAGGTCACGTATGCATTTACAGAAATATATATGAACGTGTAGCTAGGAACATTTCGAACTCATGAATTTTCGGAAAGAAGCGCATTAAAAATCTTATTCTCTGCTGATATCGACATTGCCATCTAAAACTATATAAAATCTCATCATGTTGTTGAAGAACTCCAGTTAGCGCGTCCATACCAGTGTTCCTGTGTATATGGCTATCAGGGTGAGATCCTGGATTATCGGAATAATCTAGTCGGATATTTTCTCTCTTCTCCTCTTTCAACTATATCTACAATGCTTCTGAGACCTATTGCTCCCCATGCACAAGATAATGTTATGAGGTCCGAAGTCACCAGAGGAGAATAGTAACAATGAAATATATGCCATGGTAGGATATGACTATGGAGGTCACCTGCATTCGCTCGATCGCAATTCCCACCGACTTCCCTCTCATCGCTACAACATCGCTAAATTGTGAAATATATATCAGCATAACCCAGTCCACATGACTTTAAAATGAAACCTAAAAATTATTTTGGGTTCTAGTCACGTGACATTTGTTTCTAACACAAATCAGTTATTCATCGTACAAATAGTTTAACACAAATATTTTCCCTCAGCTTTAAATGTTAAAGGCCCTGCTTAAAATGTTATGCCGGAAAAATTAGGAAGAAAAAGGCCCTGTGGCGTTCAAACCGTTCCTGGAAAACTTCCACAAATTATACTAGACCATTTGCTTATGTGTGGATAAGTTTCGGCCAACAAATACCAACTCGAGTGAAGTTTAGTGACACAAGCCAGTAGACGTACTGATGATTTAAGCAAGCAACGCTATAATAAGTTATTATGTATAAGGTATTATATGTATCTTATATGTATAAGATATTATACATCTACGCTATTATTACGTAGATGTGTATGCATGTGTGCGTGTGTGAATGTATGGGCAAGTTTCACAGTAAGCGGGTGGTTTGATAACTGTGTAAAACTTTTGAGTTGTGCCTATTTAAGTCAAAATATAAAATAACAAAATGATAAATACAAATCGATCAAGTAAATACGAAACTGAAATAAGTACTCAAGTTGATATAATTCCTGAAAGCCATTCCTTGAAGGCAATGCACCAGAATGTCCGCAATTCAGTGACTGAAATCAGTAAGATATTAAAAGTAAATGTTCACACTGCGCAACTAGTACTGACGTCTATTCTAAGAGATCGACTAAATGGCATAGGTATGAGAAGAATTACTGTGTCATTCGCCACACGTCTGTCCCACAGCAAGATTATATATCTGAAACATACAAATATACTAAATTACTTTCAAACTGTTTCCGTTTTCATGCTGTGTTTGATGAAAAGAAAGTTTTTTTTTTAAATGGTTGTCAAACTATCAGTAATATGTAAATGAACCTACGACTTGGAAACTAAGAAGAGTTTTCTGTGTAGTTTATTACCCGCGGTATTTGGGCAGAATTCCGAAAGCAACACTGAATGTTCACGTGTATAAGTATGTTTGTATACAGGCTCTCCTTCTCTTTCTCATCCTCTCTATTTCAGATAGATGTATACATACATACATATATACATAGAGACAGACATATAGGTTATATGTATATTAACTATTTACTCCCTCGTCGTCTGTATTCATAGACACTCACAGATATATATGTATACATACACACATATAAATATATTATATATGTATATGTATATATGTATATATATATATATATTATATATATATATATATATATATATATATATATATATACTAAATACTTTCATATATACATTATATATATATTCACATATGCATTAAATGTACATACACACTCACATGCACACATCTACGCACAGATACATATACATACATATATAATTTGTGTTGTGTTCAGCAAATCGAACATGAATATTATACATAATGAACTCTTTCCGTTTACAAAATCACACATACTAATACAGTTTCAATAGTATTTACTTATTTTTCATCACCTTGCTATTAAGGAAACGAAATATCAGCAAGCCATTATTGATTGGTAGTTCTGAAAGAATTATCATCTACATCTTTCGATATTTACATATACTTGTGTTGTTTCTAGTATTTTTTGTTTGCTTTTACTTGTATCCTTATGTCTTCATTTAAACATAGCTGCGACATTATTAGAGCTCTTATCACGTAAATTTGACGTCCTTTGCGAAACGTGTTACATATAGAGCAGCTGAGATATAGTAAGAAACTAAATTAAACGAAAGGAGAGGAAAGAGAATACTTAAAGTACTAACAGACTATGATAGTAAAAAGACATTTAAGCAGAAAAAATGTAGATACTTGCGACCAATGAAGTATCGAATAGGATAAATGAACTAATAAATGTACATTGACTAAATGTTATATAGTGAAATAATTTTGTTTAATTTGTACATTTCCCAGAAGTATTGAAGCAAATTAATTGACAAAATCATAGAACAATCCAAACACAAGCATACTGCAATGAGTATACTGGCTCCCCCACCTTTTAAAACACAGATTCTACAAGCCAATAAGTACAGCTTCACAATTGCTTAATCTTCTTGAAACAGCAAAATAATTAAATCACCATCTATCATTTCATTAGTAAAGAATTAACTCAGTCGTCAACATAAGCTTAGACATAGGTCTAGCCGGAGATTAACTCGGTTTCCAGTGCGTATACCTGGTTGAGATTACAACACTTCAACTTGAATGGAGACAGGTTTGTTGTAGCTTTAAATTCTCAGCTTTGCATGCAATCATTTACAGTTGTGTGGATAGGAGCAACGAGAAATTATGTTTTGCTCAAGAATACAACGCACCAACTATTGGGACCAAAATCACAATTTTACTATCGTAGGTGGAACACACTGTCCACTAGGCCATGCGTCATATTGTTTAAGCTAAACAAAAAATATCCATAGCTAAAATATTTTCGATAAGAGGGTCGGTCACCCATAGTTAAATCACATAGTTTGTAAAACAGAACGCTAAAGTCATTACGAGAAACAATTAGCTCACTGTGATTAAAATAAAACTGCAACAAAGATCTTATTAATGACTAGGGTGCCATTCTTTAAACCCGACAACAAGCTACTAATGTGAAATGTGATTTACAAATTTGATAAAGAACAGGAAATGTGTAAAGTTCAAGACTAAATGTTGAATTAACTATAGAATTGCACATTAATCACGTGTTATTATACACTTATAATAAAGAGCAAAAGAAGCAGCGCATTACACTAAAGAACACACGATAAACTAATTAGGAAAACTCTATGCACCACCCACATGAAAATAGACGATTAATTATATATATATATATATATATATATATATATATATATATATATATATATATATATATATATATAGATATAAAAATTACAATTTAAAAAAAAAGTATTTGAACAGCAACCTCAAATTTTCGTAGTAATATCTTAAGCAATCACTTGACGTTAGACACTACGTTTTGTAAAGAAGGACCAGCACACACCGATATCACATGATCCTGAGAATAAGACCGTCAAGATCTCCACACAAACTGCAGTAGCTGATGGGAACACGGGAAATCGGTGAGAGAAGACACGTGAAAACTAGAAATGAATCCTTTACGTGGCTGTGTGATACGAAACTTGTTTCCCACCAACAGAGTTTAGAGTTCAGTCCCATTGGGTATGAGTCTTCTACTATAGCCCCGTGCCAACCAAAGTCTTGTGCTGGGTGGATTTGGTAAACAGAAACTGAAAGAAATATGCATGTATATATATGTGTGTGTGTTTGTGTGTGTGTGTGTGCATCTGTTTGTGTGTGTGTTTGTGTGTGCATCTGTGCGTGTGTGTGTGTGCATTTGTGCGTGTGTGTGTTCGTGTTTATCCCCCTAATACCGCTTGATAACCGGTGTTAGCTTGTTAACGTCCTCGTAAATTAGTCATTTGAGAAAAGAATAGTTAGCAGATGATAGAATAAGTGAAAGGGGTGATCTGGTCGACAAAATTTCTTGCAGGTGTTGCCCTAGCAAGGCATCGATTTAATGATTGAAACAAATAGTAGATAAAAATAAGGAACATTGAAAAAACACCCATAATGAACGAAGTTCAACGCCTTTATTAAAATAGGATGAATTATGCATGCGAATATATATGTACATACACACATACATCACAAACACACACATGCAAATGCGAATATCTACATACCCATATACATATGTGTGTAAAATGTATGTTTATGAGTATATATATATATACATGCACACATATTTCTATATATATACATATATATATATATATATATATATATATATATATATATATATATATATATATACATGCACACATATTTCTATATATATACATATATATATATATATATATATATATATATATATATATATATATATATATATATATATTATATATATATATACATGCACACATATATATATGAAATCCAAGGATGGTGGTGTAAGAAGAAAGTTAGCTTCAAGCAAGCCGTAGTAAATATAAAAGACAAATTTCAGAGACAATGGTGGTATATTGAGACGGAAGGTTGCTGATGATTTCCTTATCGAAGTACGATAAATTGAAAAAAGCTTCAAAAAGTTTCACGGTGGGGGACCAGTGTTACCGGATGTGCCAATAAGGATACAAGAGTTAAAGAACGAAGGTGATAAGATCCGGGCTACTTATATTTCATAGTCAGCGGAACCTCGGAAGTCGGAAATATCCAAGCAAGATGTAGAGCACAGGCTACTCTTGAGACCAACAATACCTTGATTGAACGAAAGTTTACATTGTCGCAAGGAGGTACATGTTAACGCATGGAATATTCAATCAGAATATGTGATTGAATCTTTCATGTGTTAACTATACCTCCTTTTGACAATGTACATTTTCAAGATATCCTTGGCCTCAGGAGTAGCCTGTGGTACACAGTTCGCTTGGATATTTACGACTTCCGAGGTTCCGCTCACTATGAAACATTTCTAGCTGTAGACCGGATCTTATCTACTTCTTTCCATAACTCCTGTATGCATGTATATATATATATATTATATATATATATATATTATATATATATATATATATATATATATATATATATATATATATATATATATATATACACATATACATATAACGTTTATCTCACGTTAATATCGGTTCCAAATTTTAGCACATGACCAGCAGTTTCGGAGGAAGGTTTTAGTGGATTATATTGCTCCTGTGTTTAACTGGTACTTATTTTATCGACCCCCGCGAAATAATGGAAGGCGATGTAGAGTTTGAACTCGGAATATAAAGAGGGACGAAATACTGCTACGCATTTTGACCGGCTTGCTAACGATTCTGCCAGTTCACCACCTTATCTGAGGATAATATTGATTTCACGGTTTAGTTTAGCATAATGACAGAAGATTTTGGGTGCTGGGCGAAGTCGATTAAATCGACCCCAATTTTCTGCTGGTACTTATCGACCAACCTAAAGACGGGCGAAATGCCGCTAAGCATTTTACCGAGCTTGCTAACGGTTCTGCCGGCTCGCCACCGTGTCTCACGTTAATACAGGAATTTATTTTAAAGCGGCAAGCTGGCAGAATCGCTAACACACCGGGCGGCGAAATGCTTAGTGGCATTTCATCCGTCTTCCTTTTCTAGCTTCAAATTCCGCTGAGGTCGACTTTGCCAAACATCATTTGGAGGTTGATGAAATAAGTACCAGTTGAATGCTAGGGACAATGTCATCGACTTAAACGCTTCACCGAAATTTCGCACCTTGGGCCAAAATTTCAAGTATGAAACGCTCTGATATTGATTATGCCTGCAGATCAATATAATTTTATAATTCCGTTGCATATATTATTAACATTAGTAAAAGACAACTTCATATTCCGGTGTTTTGACGATTATATTGGAATCATCATCATCTATATATTACTTTATCGAAGCAAGTCAGAAAATTATACAGAATTATATATATATATATATATATATATATATAGGTATATATATATATATATATATATATTTGTCGTGAAAATGTCCATGTGCCAATTAGGTATATATGTTTATATATGCATGTATATATATATATATATATATATATCACATATAGTATTTACTTAAATACGCACACACATGTAACATATTGTCAATAGATGTTTCCTGAACTGCTGTGATAAAGTAATGTTTGAATGATGATTGCATAATAATTGCTAAATTGGCGCGATATACGAATGTTCTTTACGAATGCTAGCAATAACAGAGAATCCATATAAGTTGGGGTCGTAAAACCATGTTAAGCGTAGGGCATAAATTCGTATTAACGCAAGCTATACTTGAATCATACACTAATGTTAGGGCAAGATAAATATATTGCTTTCACAAAATAATTGCTTACGAAACGAACGGCGAGAAAATTCTAACATAACAAAGATGAAAGCACACTGCTACCTCCATACAACTTTAATACAAGTAAAATTAGGTGTTTGAAAATACATGTGAGAACATAGGCCGACAAAAATGGCCATATCATCCAATGAATCCATGTTTCAACGACTTTATTTAAACGTGGATGTGAAGAGTATAAAATCTAACGTTTACATGTGCGTACACACAAATCTATTCCCGAGTTCCCTTTTCTAAAGCTGATTTATATTACCTGTTGAAATCTACTGGAATCAGAGTAAATAAATAGCATTTTATCACCATATCTCCACTTATGCGACAAATGTTTTCTATTTATTGGCGGACTGCAATACTACTACTTGACAAGATTCTGCCATGCATTTAATCGAGAGGAGAAATTTAATAGTTGACTTAAAATCTGTGAGACCTAGTGGTAATGATGTTCAACGTCCAAATAGGAGATTACAAGAGCTTCTTCAAAAGAGATTTGCACGCTCTACTCTGGAGGAAATCTTACATTGATATTTGTTCTAATCTATTTAACCCATTAACTGTCAAGATTACTCATATATTTTGGTTTTCCAGGTTTCTTAGGAGTTGAAATAATGTACAGTATTTAAATTTTCTTCGTATGTGAATAATTTTGGAAATTATTTTAAATTTTTCGAAAAGTCCCTAATGCGGATCGCTGAAAAAATGCATAGTTATCCTCTTCTATTCAATTGCAATAATAAACATTATAGTTTGTTATGTTTTGAAACTATTGTATCAAATACGAATGTGTTTGAAATATCAATGAATGATATAGATGAGAAATGCAAAAACAAAAACAAAATTCAAAACAGTCAATATCTTTGTAGTTCAAAATTTGCGATTTATGACATAAAATGTCCTGTAGAATTAGCCAGAGTTAGTAATGACAAGCTTTAACTAATAAACGTTATTAAACACACTTCTGCAAATGCAATGTGCATAAGCAATTTACTTGAAATACAATGAACAATCCGCTGAGAGACAGTTTTTAGCAGATCCTCAAATGGGGCTCATGGCAGGCAATGGGTTAAGAGAGTACCAAGCGAAGACTACTATGCACCAGCGATTACATCCTGAGATTTCGCTGGAACAGGGATGTGTGTGTCAACAGGGTATCCATGTATTTTCGTGACTTCAAACTATATCGTTTAAAAGCAACATAATATCCGCTACTAAATCTTATTTAGTTGTAGACGTGGCCGTGATTTTTAAAAACTGTGGATCGTTAACTTGGGTACAAGTACATAATTGATTTACGGTCATTAACAAGAACGAATCAATCTTATTAGTGAGATTGGCTTATATACATATACATAAATACATGCATACAAATATACAGTATATTTCGCAAACAGGTGCTTTTATGTTCAACACCACATCGCTGCATTATGCGCGAGTGTCTTCTACAATATCCTAGTTCCGACAAATACCTTGTAAGTGAAGTCAGTACGCAGCAATTGTTGGCAAGATGATCGTA
>NC_042998.1:67429780-67444780 GCF_006345805.1 Octopus sinensis | reverse complement strand
AATTTCTGGATGTTCCCCTCATGAGTTGAAATTCGGTTTGGCAACGTTTTCATGTCCAGTTTTGAAAGGAGAACGAAATCAATAGGCCTACACAGCTTAAACACTCAGCACATGTTTACACCAATCCATAAGAAATAACACTTCTATTCCTCTTAGTCGGAAATATGCTATAACATTTTAAAAATACATTTCGTTCCGTTTTACCAACACTTTGTCACACGGACCCTATATATATATGTGTGTTTATACCTTCAGTATAAGAGCGGGCATACGCTTCCGACCATTATGTCTAAAGGGTCAGCAATATTGCTCAAGTATAAATAATCAGAACGTATCCAATGGTGATATTCTCATAAGTTATGCGCAATAACCAGTAATTTATTGACGACATACAGAAATAACCACGTTATTACTAATGCTATGTGAATTTGTCTTTTAGCTTATTGACAACTAACTGATTTCATATATATGTAATGTGTGTGTGAGAGATAGGTACATGCTTTCCTACACATGTACGCAAACACACACACACACACACGCACACAATTTTCAATAGAAGCAGCGTTTATTTTATATATTTCTATCAGAGTGTCAGAGACATCAATACATAGTCTAGTATTACTTTCTCGTTTTGCTGGATTGATTTCATTCATATATCGATCAAACTGTTATATATATGATCACTCACACACCCAACATTGGAGGATAGACAGATATTATTAGGAATGGCGTTTGCATCTTTATTTTAATGTAAATCACACTATTATTAATTCTTGTATATAAACTGTAATATTACTGTTGACTTTAGCAGCTCTGGCATTTCAATTTATTACATTACTGGAATAGTACATGCTCATATATTCCAGGATTATATTTAATCCCACAAGACGAGAATGTTGTCGCCAGATTACTAATGAGCAACGGGAAATGACCAATGGCATTGGCTTTACAACACAATGCAACTAGCTGTGACTTATTAATATTGAATATGCCAAAACGATGACGTCGTTTGTGTTAGAGAAATTTGGGGCGGTTTAAGGCTTGACGCGACGCTTGGAGAATAATAAAAGAAACCAAGTAATGTAATTCTTATCATTGATTGGCAGTTTGCAAATACTGCCAGTGTGGTCAGCAGTCAGTGCACCACAAGAAGTCGATGAGGGACAGCGAGGTATGAATTTAAAACCCATTAGTTGCATCGATCATTTCTAAGTTTTAATTATAGCGGTCAATTCTGGTGTTGGCAAACGAATATCTTGGACTATTGGTTAAAGTCATGGAACATCGTTCCATTATATATATATATGTACTTGCACACACATACACATATATATAGATACATATCTATAAATGTATATATATTTATACATATATATGTATATGCATATATATATATATATATATATATATAATATATATATATATATTATATATATATATATATGTATGTATGTATGTATGTATGTCCGTACGTATATATATATGCTGTGTTCTGCATTGACTCATATTCTCGGTTAAATAATATATTTCCGGGTAATATATTGATTAGTTGCACGCTAGACCACATGGCTATGTATGTTTACGTGCTACATGGTACAGCCAGTCCAAATCTTCTTTAACAATATGTTTATCTGGTAAATGAATATTTCCAATATATGTGAACTAACCGCTTGGTGGTGGTCATTGGTATAGTATAACGCCTGGATAATTACATTACTTTACTCCTTCTTTATATGTTCTGAGTTTACAAAACGTAAAGCAATGCCTTTAAGATTGGTCCTCTGTCTTCAATGTAGACCGTTTAGCAAGATGGCCTAAAAGACTAGGGTCATTGTAGGTAGTTACGTTAATTTAATGTTTATATGTTCCACATTTGTAAAGTTTTCAGATAGGTAGTTCAGTCTATTAAATGCTATGATCGTATCATCAGAATAGAGTAGCATCACTAAGTGAAGATTTCAGCTTGAACATATAGTATAAGATAAAAATCTGTCTTTAATATTCAATGTCTTTTTCTCCTTACTTTGTGCAATTCTGTGTGATATAAATCATACAGAACTAAACAGAGACAGAAACACAAGTCTACATAAACATACACACCCTCAGACATATACGTAGACACATTCTCGTGTGTCCATTCTAAATTTTAATTCAATTCCATTGGCTTCTTTATAAAATAATATCTTAATTAGTGCTGACAAAACTCTATATTAGTTCCTCATTACGTTATGTTGTATACATACTCATATAATCTTCGTTTTTGTGAAGGAATTTACGCACAAAAACAGTTTCACTTTAACTCGAAGGATTTCTTATTGTTCGTCTTCTTTTTTTTCCGGTAGGTACACATTTGTTATACAGTAATCCCTCGTCATATAGCGGTTCACGTACTACGGTTTTTTATTTAAGCTTACGTCGATTCTTCCGAGGTGTTTGTTTTGCATTTCTAATAAAATAAATATATACATATAATAATAATAATAATAATAATAATAATAATAATAATAATAATAATAATAATAATAATAATAATAATAATAATAATGATTATAATGATAATAATAATAAAATACAGTACAGTACTGTTTCTACTTCGAGGATTTTTCCTATCGCGGGTGGTTTTGGAACGTAACACCCGCGATAGTCGACGGATTATTGTAGTTTCACAAGTGAAAAAGTGACTTCGAAGTTTAAACTGAGGTGCTTTTATCGCATTTCGAATCTGAAACTTTGAGATCACTGTCAACCGTTTCCTCATAAAAGTTTTATATATACTCTCTCTCTCTCTCTCAAACACACACACACACATAACGGCACAAACTGTTCTTATGTGCGCACGGCTACACTTGCCTTCGATATCCATTGACATAAGTACATACATGCTGACATACAAGCTTATATGCACGCCTAAAAACAAACATACATAAACACTTATATGTGTGTGTATATATGTGTGTATTTATAGATAGTATAGTATAGTAATAATTCTCAAATTAAGAGTATGTTGTCATGGTGGGTTATATAACATGTTGATGATTTATAGGTTTTTAGCGTAGGGTCATTCTGCAACCCATTTTGATATTCTCTCGATACAGATATATCATTTGCTTCTCCATTGCAACTAGAATATATGTCTGCATAATCTGACAAAATCCACTGGTGAATTAGTTAAAAGGCTCAGAACTGTGATTTATAATTTGTCGGAAAAACCATTAAATCAATAGTTTGTGGCCCTGTTTTCAAGTATTTCAACGTATTATGATAGCGACGAATATTAAGAAGAAACTGAAGAACCAGAGATAGATTTTTCACCAAAATTGTAACGGAAAGCTTATCTTTTCGTGTGTATGTGTGTTTGGTTTTCGTAAATGTTGTACTGTGTGGGCGCAGGTGAAATCGGTAGAAATACGTTAAGGAACAGATAAATATAAATAAATGAAAATGATAATATTTTCAATAAAGAGAACAGTTTAGATATGTATCTGATATGAAGTTGCTGAAGTTAATGACACTATTTCAATCTGTTATATTTTCGTATGAATGTTAACATCGCATTTACATACCTGTCAGTGCTTACTCCAAAAGTGGTGGTTGCAGCTATGCGCTGTTACCACGTATGACACCATACTACTACTACTACTACTACTACTACTACTACTACTACTACTACTACTACTACTACTACTACTACTACTGCTCCTGCTGCTGCTCCTGCTGCTTCTGCTACTACTACTACTACTACTACTACTACTACTACTACTACTACTACTACTACTACTACTACTACTACTACTACTAACTACTACTACTAATACTACCGTCGCTGCTGCTACTGCTGCCACTACCGCTGCCACCACGCTTCCCCATAATCGAAGATATTCCAGTAATGACACTTATGCAAGCGCCGCTTTCGGTTATCGTAACCTACTTGTCCTTATGTTTGCTATGACGGCAAGACGTACTATAAAAGTGTCTTCTTTGAAACGTGGTGTCTCCTTAGTCACAGGTCGATTCAAATCAGTGCCTAAGTTCAATGTTATTCCTGTAGTCCTTGTCAAGCATAATGTGTATAACACTATATTCTGTAATATACCCTGATATTTTAACATGGGTTAAAATATTTACGTTTATTAGTTCCTATGGGCTCTTCGCTATATTTCTCCTGTGATATTGCTTATATTTTATGCTATACTAGAATATTGTAAATGTGAAGAGTAATAACAAAAGAAACACTAGCTGCTTTATAATATCATTTAAATTAAATATAAATTGTTAGTTCCCAAAATGGGACTTTGTTTGTTAATTGCGTAAAGAGAAATAAATTCGACTTAGATGAGCTGGTAACAAAGGAAGTTATTAGTTTCGTTATGTCAAACATTTAGCTTCAAGACAACGCTGCTCGGGTCAGGAAAACTATGGTGAAATATGCTCTCACCTTAATTGTTCTTCCGTATATTCAAGCAAAGTTCATCTAGTATGACATCTGGTTTTTTTTTTGGTTTTTTTAATGATGATAGTGATTAGATATAAATAACATTTACTTGTTGTTGCTGGAGGGACACGAAGCAGTTAAAAGGCATGTTACTTAAGTCAGTATTCCTTTAAATCAAACATGAATGTAGAAGTTCACTCACAGCGAACATCAACATGAATTGATACGAGATATTAGATACAATGCGTAGATACTTAACACAGTAAGGAAATGGATATGCTTCTGTTATGTATCTATTTGTATGCAGTTTGATTCAGACATGTTTATATAATCTATGGTAAACACAAAATTGTAAGTAATTAGTTACTTTTGTTTACAGAATAATATCTCAAATCAATATGCACAGGGCTTGTTATGTGCACACACACAACACACACATACACACGCACACACACACGCACACACACACACGTATATATACATGCATAAATATATATGTATGTACGTATATACGTATGTATGCATGCGAATGAGTGTATGTACATACATGCTGGTGTAGTCGAAGTATGGATTAACACATCATTACTAATAGTGTTATGAATGAGTTAAAAACTAAGTTAAGAGAGTAGTGAAACTATTAATATTAACGAGAGCTAAATCTATATATTGACAACGCAAATACACATATTTTATTGTGTTCTCCCACTATACATATATATATAAACTATATATATATGTGTGTGTGTGTGATGTATATACACACATTTCTGCACACGCTTACAGACAGAGGCACTCATATATTTTTCTGTGCAACTCTGTGTCTGATTTAAGACAGTAGAGAGTGATGTAAATTCGATTTTCTTGCAAATGTTAGTGTTTCTAGAGTCCACGAGGAGACTGCCATTTTGATTTAATGGTCCGGTAGGATATGAAGCCAGTTGAAGCTAAAGAGGCTAACTAAAAACTGCTGAAAGTTTGTATGATTTGTGGAAATTGCTGCGGTAAAAGGCTTGCTTCTCAATCACATGGTCCTGGGTTCAGTCCCACTTCGTGGCACATGGGGCAAGTGTCTTCTAATATAATCTCGGCCCGGCCAAAACCTTGTGAGTGGATGTGAAAACTGAAAGATATCTGTCATATACATACATACATATATACATACATATGCATGTATATCAAGTAAGACATGTTTGTACTTAGATATTCATGTGTATCTAGTAAGACACATATATGTTTGCATGGCTATATGTGTGTGAGTGTGTGTGTGTATTAGTATGTCATTTCGTTTCTGTTTCTCCTACACCACACGACAACCTGATCTAGTTGCTTTAGGCCCCTATACACGAGCAGTTCCCTAAAAGTAACAGGTAATATATATATACCAGGCTTTAAAAAATGGTTAGTACTGGGGATCGACTTTTTCAAGCACACCCTTCAAGACCGTGCTCCAGCGTAGCCGCCGTCTAATTACTGAAATATAAAGGATAGATATAATACGTCATTTGAACTAAGAAAATTTTCCGTACTAAAAGTTTTCCAACACTTAATTTGCATTGCAAAATGGTAAAACTTGAAACCAGTCAAACTGATCGTTAAGATATATATATATATATATATAGTAATTCATGTTCTTTTTGTATTTCATGTTGTTTAGTGACGCCCTGTGCCCATATATGCATATATATATATATATATATTATATATATATATATATATATATATATATAATATATATATATATTATATATATATACATATATATGTATACTTAGATATATTTTTATCCAAGATACACTGCTTTAGTATATTGTATTTTGAGGAGATATTTCTGCAATGAATATATTATATAAGATATCGTAAAATATCAAATATCATTATTAAGTGTGAAAACAGAAAGATATCTAATGAAAAGAAATTCATTTATTAATTTACATGTTCACCTAGAATTGTCTCATTTCACAAAAAAAATTAAAACACACAATATATATATAAATTTATAATTACGCAATTTAAAATAACTTGGATGGAAACCATCAGGGTGTACAAAAGACAATACACGGTATGATCCTTTGGAGGAAGCAGAATATAAAGTCATGTTTCTTATATATATATATATATAGGAAAAAAGCAACAAGAATGGATTAAAATCTCGGTACGATCGTTTCGTACGAGGACATCTTTAATAAGCTACAAAAAATGCAGTGAATACAGATGGCTCGTACTCGTCAGCCGAAAAAACATCAGAGATTTCCCAAACATCAAAAGGGGTAGATACAAAAGAGGTTGTAAGATTAGCTGCAGCTAATCTTACAACCTCTTTTGTATCTACCCCTTTTGATGTTTGGGAAATCTCTGATGTTTTTTCGGCTGACGAGTACGAGCCATCTGTATTCACTGCATTTTTTGTAGCTTATTAAAGATGTCCTCGTACGAAACGATCGTACCGAGATTTTAATCCATTCTTGTTGCTTTTTTCCTATTTGTAATCACCCCACTTGTCGTATGGTTAACACCATATAGATTTCCGGTGCATCCTAGTTAAGGACCATATTTATGTGAATTCTTTAGAATTCACTAGAATCTCAATTACTTAACCGTAAGAGAGAGAGAGAGAGAGAGAGAGAGAGAGAGAGAGAGAGAGATAATTCACGAAAAAACCAAAGACGAGGAGAGGTGGTGAAGAAAACAAACACATGTATTAGTATAACGCTCGAGAATTGAAAAAGTCTTTAACGTTTCGAGCCTACGGTCTTCCACAGAAAGAAACATAGAAAGAAACTAGGAGAGAAAAATGTGCGTAGTGGCTACCGATCTGTCACTAGAGAGCGAAAACGGATTAATTGAACAACCTCTCATGTGTGCTGTGTTATATATATATATATATATATACGCATCAACTCGCGTGTTACTTTCCAGCATTCTAATTACAGACACACACACACGCGCGCGTGTGTGTCTGTGTGCACGTGAAGGCACATGTCTCAGTGGTTAGGGCGTCGAACATACGAACGTCAGGTTGTTAGTTGGATTCCCGGACCAGGCTGTGTGTTGTGTTCTTGAACAAGACACTTTATTTCACATTGCTCCAGTTCACTCAGCTGTAGAAATGAGTTGCGACATCACTGGTGCCAAGCTGTATCGGCCCCTTTGACTTTAACTTGAACAAC
Source organism: Octopus sinensis (assembly GCF_006345805.1). Taxonomy (NCBI): domain Eukaryota; kingdom Metazoa; phylum Mollusca; class Cephalopoda; order Octopoda; family Octopodidae; genus Octopus; species Octopus sinensis. The sequence continues at coordinate 67,437,181 of NC_042998.1, read as the reverse complement.
ATCATTGGCATGATGAGAGGAGGCTGGTATGCATGGGTGACTACTGGTCTTCTATATACAAATTTGCCCGGACTTGTGACTCGGAGGGTGACTATCTAGGTGCAATCCCATGGTCATTCATGACCGAAGGGGGTAACTCCTATATATATAGATATATATAGGCGGCGAGCTGGCAGAAATATATATATATATACAAGGCGGCGAGCTGGCAGAGACGTTAACACGCCGGGCGAAATGCGTAGCCGTATTTCGTCTGCCGTTACATTCCGAGTTCCATTTCCGCCTTGGTCGACTTTGCCTTTCATCCTTTCGGGTCGATAAATTAAGTACCATTTACGCACTGGGGTCGATGTAATCGACTTAATCCCTTTGTCTATCCTTGTTTGTCCCCTCTATGTTTAGCTCCTTGTGGGCAATAAAGAAATATATGTATATATATATATAGGTAAACAGTAAAATTAATTACAGACATGGACAAGAACATGAAACACCACAGAGACGACACAAGAACCACAGGACGGGACATTCGAAGCCCTCAGTCATCAGTCAAGAACCAGATCATCTTAGCAATTTCGGCTGATTAATCTTGAGATTGCTCCGATATGGCCAGCCCGCCAAGGGAAATCTAAGCCAAGCGCATTAGATCCCCTGGAAGAAAGCTTCGAATGTATACAACGAAAGGACGGAAAACGATCGAAGTACACAAACAAAATACAGAATACGTGACACCAATAAGAATACAAAAACGTAAAAACAATAACGGTAAAAAAAAAATAAACAACAAAACAAAACCAGGACGTAGGACAAGGGTCTTTCGACAGGACGATTTGAGTATGGGGCTGGCTTGTGAAGTTGTGCCTAAAGGCCACGGGGAGACGAACAAATACGTGTTGCTTCTGCGGCTGCTGAAAACGAAAAGAGCGCTCAACAGCGGCTAGCTGTCACGTGAGAACAAAAGACAGGAGAAAGGGACAGATGAAAAGGAGAGAAGGTGGACGAGGGAGGAGAAGAAAGAGACAGATCGAGGGGGCTGGAGGTGAGAGAGATAGAGAAACGTAGAAGGGGGGGGAGACGGATGGAGAGGGAAAGAAAGGAAGTGGAATAAGGGAGGAGAGAGAGAGAGAGAAAAAGAGACAGATTAAGAGTCGTATCAAAGCTAGAGAAAAAAATATACTTATCGTATAAGGACAATTGTGGATACGTAGCCGCCGATTATATAGGTAAACAGTAAAATTAATTACAGACATGGACATAGTTGGAATTTACAAACGAAAACACAAAAAAACAAAACAAAAGACGAAGACGGGTGTGTAACCAACAAACAGATGTATTAGTTTAACGCTCGGGTAGCGAGAAAGTCTTTTACGTTTCGAGCGTATGCTCTTCATCAGAAAGGAACACAGAAATAAGCAGAGATAGAAAATTAAAAAAAGGTTTAGTGGCTATATATATATATGTATGTATGTATGTATGTATGTATGTATGTATGTATGTATGTATGTATGTATGTATGTATGTATGTATGCATGCATGTATGTATGTATGTATGTATGTATGTATGTATGTATGTATGTATGTATGTATGTATGTATGTATGTATGTATTTATCTATGAATATATGTATATGCGTATATGTATATTTCTATTGCTGTCTGGGAGAGTTCAATTTCCACTCATTTATTATCATATTTTTTTTTGTTTTTGTGTCTTCCAAAATGTTCGTAGCTTTCGTAGCTTTTTGTCTGTTGCGTGTGTTTGTGCGCACCATCGTACGCGAGTGCTTCCGTATGTACATGTGCGTATGTATGTATGTATGTATGTATGTATGTATGTATGTATGTATGTATGTATGTATTATGTAATGTGCATATTCATGTGTTAACGTGTGTGTGTGCATGCCTGCGTATTCGTGTGTGCTAGTGTGTTTCTAAATATGAATGTGTGTATTGACGTGTGTGTGCCTCTGCTTCCTTGCTTGTGCGTGTTTGTGTGTGTGTCTATGTGTATGAGTTTGTGTGATTATGTACATGCGTCTGTTATGTATCGATGTGTGTCTCCATATGTGTCTTTGTGTGTATGCGTGTGTGATGTGTGCATCTATATATAGTCATGTGTTTTCATACTTTTTTGTGTGTGTTATTTGTGTGTGTGATGGGTGTGTGTGTGTGTGTGTATTTGTCTGTGCGGTTACCTATGTACTTATCTACCAGCCTATTAACCTGTATAGATAGGTAACATGAAACTCTGAGTCACAGTCTTTTTCTGATGTTTTTGCAGCTTTAATAAAAGAAAAGTATATACAGTAATCGCTTGCCATATCGTGATTCAAATATCGCGGTTTATTATTTGAGCTGAGATCGATTCCTCCGTGGTGTTATATTCCATTTATAGTAAAATAAATATATACACATAAAAATGATAAAAGAATATATTGTACTGTTTCTACTTCGCGGAATGTTTTGGAACGTAACTCTCGCGGCACACACACACACACACACCACACACACACACACACACACATATGTATATATATATATATATATATATATATATATTTATAAATAGACAGACAGATAGATAGATAGATAGATAGATAGATAGATAGATAGATAGATAGATAGATAGATAGATAGATAGATAGATAGATATAGATATGGATATATATACATAAACAGATAGATAGATATACTAGCACACAAGTGCTCGGACATACATTTAAGTGTGTGTATGTTTGTCTATACTTACGTATTTGTGTGTGTTGGGTTTGTGTTTACGAATTCAAATCAGTGAAGCACAAGCATTCAAGTTTCTCACCCATTCATTCGTTTGGGCATTGTTTCATATTATAATAGAACATGTTTGTCGGAAGATGAATGCAACAATAGCGCATAAAGAGAAAAGAGGGAAACAAAGGAATGCAGAAAGGAAAATAATGACGAGAGAATGAAACAGTTTTTCTCCTGGATGGATTCCTTTTAGATATCTTTGGATGCTTTTTAAGTACTTTAAGTAAGATTTACTTATGTATGCCAGCCATTTTATCTACATTTTCGTTCATCCGACACATGAGAATGGAAACAATGTCACGTGACATTTATGTATGTAACTAAAAGCTTTGGCTGCGTCTTAAATCCGAAGTAATAAAAGATCTTGTAGAATGATCAAAAAGAATATATAACTTTTCATCTTTAATAGTTGTTTATGGTATACGTTTTGCCTTTACTCTCAAACATATATTTAAATCTCATTCTATGATACAATTTCACATCAAGAACACTTTACATTTGCAATATAATGATAAATATCTGTTGCCCTGTCCACACATTATATTAACATGCCTTTAACTTTATCACTTATCATTGTCATATTGTCTTTGAAACTGGTGTTATGAAATTGCATCGACTTTATTCTGTTTACATTTTCAAATATTCTTTCCTACTTTACAATAATTGCAGTACTATACTACCAATTTAGATATAAAGAATATAGTTATACATCCTATGTAGATGTCTGTCAACCTTCTACCAGTTTAATGAGCACTCTGTTTTATTTATATAGAGGTAGTTATGCCGAAATTGTGCTGTAACGAGATAATATATATGGGCACGTTATCCATTACAACCAAAGCAATATAAGCGATGTACGCAATAATTTGTGTACATTTATCTTCCTATACACATAACATCGTACACACGCCTTACAATGGATGACATAGTATCTTCGATTATGACAACTATAAATCATTGGGACCTATTTGTCTATCTATGTTATTAGATGTATACAAAGAAGAATGGACCAAACGTATATAACATCTCTCCGATGAAATAAATTATTTCAAATTTGTCAAACGTATAAACTCTTTAGAATCTGACATATTTTATGATATCACATCTCGTAAGGGAACTAACAACAATTGTTGATGAATATTTACATTTTTTATTGGAACTTTAAAGATTCTGGTGAGGTATATCATGCATATATTTCGAGCATCTAACGTGATTTTAACAAACATTCAATCATATAGTCTTTTGCTGCAAATTCTAGCCAGATTTCTTGTTTCAGTATTTTACTATTGAAAAATACAAAATTTAGAACATAGTCGGGCCTTCAATATATCTGTCATAACAAAAAGGAAACAAATATATACATTTCATTTCTGTATTTGGTATATATATATATATATATATATATATATATATATATATATATATATATATATATATATATATATGATTCTTGATGTGTATTCATGTGTTGAAACAAATCTTGAGTCTAGCGCGGGTTATTAATCGAATAAAATTTAAAATAAATACATGCACTGGTTCAATACTACTTCTTTATTTACCAACCAACGATTCCATTGTTTGTAAAATGTATTGATTGTTAGTTTTCCTGTCACAGTCCTTTCGTCGCTGTTCCCGACTTCATCATTGACATGCCTTCACTACTCAATTGTTTGTTTAATGTGATTATTGAAAAATCAATCGTTTGTTAGTTTTCTCTCCTAGAGTTCTTTCGTCGCTATTCGCGACCTCAACCATTAGATATACCAATGTTAAATAGAAAATGTATACAATAGAAATAACAGAACCACAACACCACTTCCATTACTCATGTAATACATGCACGCGATCACACAAACACATACGCGGAAACATTCACACATATACACACACACACACACACACACATACACTAGAGCGCGCATACATGCACACACACACCTCAGAGCACGCACACATAAGAAAACAGGCACATATCTATTGATACATGCATGTCGCACACATGTAATAAAATAATAATGATAATAATTATAATACTGCGAGTATCTTGTAAGTAGAAAATTATTCCGTATGAAAATAATGAAAACATGTATATGTGTTACTCATTTCCATATACATGAATTTCTCTCGATCTCAGAGCGAGTGAGATTTACTGTGTATACACAAGCACACACACATAATGTAAATAAACAACAAGGATGTCCAGGTATTAATACAGTATGGCCGTTTCCAGCGGCGCCATTTAATCGACCAATGAAAACATTAAATCAATTTTAAAGAAAAAGGCTCTCCTCACACGTAGAAGACCGTATAGATTTCCAACATAAAAGACAAACAATTTTTAACAAATTTATGTTCCAGACCTTCTAAATATAAATAACTATCTCACCACTCCCATATCATGACCCACACCACAATTTTGCTCTGCTACTCTCTAAATTATAGTAGGTTTAATAAGATACTTTTTTTTGGTTTCTAAACTCATTCTGCCACAAATATAACACAAGGAAACAATGTAATTATTTGGTTTCTGGTATTCATATCAATTTGCTTAAAATGGATTATCCTTTACTTTGGAAATCTATATGGTCATCTACGTCTGAGGAGAGCTGATTCTTTAAAGTTGATCGATTAAATGGAGCTGCTCGAAACGGCCGTAATGTATTGATTCCTAGATATCCTTGTTACTTATTTACATTCTGTTCACCTAACGTGGAGCTGTGCAGACTATACCGATCTGGCTTAGTGCCAAATTTTAAGTACCTAATTCAACTGGATCTTGATTTTATATATATATAGTCATAATACATACACACGTACCCATATATATATATATATATATATATATATATATATACGTATATACGTGTGTGAGTGTACATGTATGCATATATATTACGACGATAATAACCGTTATAATTTTAAACCAATATGCTTGTAAGTGGAAAAGTTTGCAGAATACATTTTAACTGTACGTATGTTTCGTAAAGACCTTCGAATCATAATTCGAACTATACGTTGCCATAGTTATGTAATTATGTAGAAAACTGCAATTATATTTCACTTTGCAAATTATAAATCAAAATATTACGATAAAATAGAAATCTTTAGATCTGAGAGACATAAAATACGCCATGACATAATATATAATGACGAGAATAGTTAAGTTTCTTATTCAGCGCTGCACTAATCATTCGGGTAATCAACATTAATTATTCTCCTTGCCTAACACACACATTATAAATGTGACTAACGATATAATTTGGCAAATGTTGCGTTGTTACTGATGAAAATTACAGCTTTTTATCTCAATAAGGAAGAGAAATAATTTAGGTGAAAATTGAACAAAGTTAAGACAAAAAGAGTTCAGAAAAATTTACCGCAAAGGAAAAATAAAAGCCAAATTTCTTTAAATTGAATAATGTAATGGAAGCAGTCGAGAGAAACAACTACATTGTTTGATTAAATACGAGTTAATTGGTTATAAACGAAGTCATATATATACACACACAACACGCCGTCACACATATCTGTGTCTGTCAACGTATTTATATGTGTAATGGTTTAGAATGTGTGTTTGTATACATACATATATATACGTATATATATATATATATATATATATATATATATATATATAATATATTATATATATATATATATTATATATATATATATATATATATATATATATATAGATATATATATGTACACACATTATACACACACAAACACACACATGCCTATGGCATATTTGAGCCCTTGAGAGCGTCATTCGCTGTATTTTGTCATGAAGAAATTACTCGTTTGATGCAAATCGGTGTGAACGCACCAAATCTGTTCGAAGCACGTACTTGCTAGAATGGTGAATGAGTACATTTCGGAGTCGTTGTCATCTCTTCAACATCAATCGCTATAGTCATGTAACAAATACGTTATGGCATTAATGCAATAACACTCTTCTAACTCTCCATTTGTACCACTTTTATATAATTTCAACTGGAGTGCATGGTTTCGTTCTCTTTTCCGCCTTCTGAAAATTTTTGAGCGGGATGGGTTACTCAACCCTGAATAAAAATTGTTTAAGGATGTTGAACGAATCACCCATGTTTCCAAAGGTGAATTATCCAAACCTCTAAGAATTCCATTGAACACACGACTATGATGCTCCCCCACTACTTCTGTTCATGATCAGGGATGCACCTATCGTCTGCCACTAAGGGACATAATCAACAGGTTAAGGTCAAACAACTGACAAGCAAATCTGTGGTATTGAGCAGAATATTTGCTGTAGCCCATCTTTTGTACCAAGTATTATTATTATTATTATTATTATTGTTGTTGTTGTTGTTGTTGTTATTTTTATTATTATCATTATTATTATTATCATCATTATTATCATTATTATTATTATTAATGATGTAAGCAAGCAGAATCGTTAGCACGCTGCATAAAATGTCTAGCAGTATTTCTCCTGTCTTTACGCTCACAGTTCAAATTCTGCCGTGGTCGACGAAATAAGGGACAATCGAGTACTGGGGTCGATGTAATTGACTTGACCCATACCCCAAAGCTTCAAGCCTATTGCAGGAAGTATTCTTCTTCTTCTTCTTGCTTC
>NC_042998.1:67378954-67429680 GCF_006345805.1 Octopus sinensis | reverse complement strand
TGGTCATTGCCTTCTTTGACGACTCCTTGTTCGTTGTTTTCACCACCACCTTCTTCTTCTTCTTCTTCTTCTTTTCTTTTCTTCTTCTTCTTCTTCTTCTTCTTCTTCTTCTTCTTCTCCTCCTCCTTCTTCTTCTTCTTCTTCTTCTTCTTCTTCGTCTCCTTCTTCTTCTTCTTCTTCTTCTCTTCTTCTTCTTCTTCTCCTTCTTCTTTTTCTTCTTCCTCTCACCTTTCATCTTGTCCAATTCTACTTACTTGAATGTAAGGTTGAATGTTTCATTTAAGTAAACACAATCGATACTTATAATTAAAAATGATCAACTTGGGCTACTACAATAATTATTTTCAAAATACATATATATTACAAACCAATTATCAGTTCAATGCCTTACTCCAATTACTGCTACATTATCAAACACAATAAGTTCCTGAACTCTGCAACCATCCATCCATCCAGTATGTTTGTCTCTTGATCAGTCAACTTCTCAATTAACATTCCATTCATTATACCAACCACTCATCCGAGGTCTTACTAAATATGCAACAATGAAACCAACGTGAGTCTATAATTTACCTTCAGCCACAACTGTGTGTCATTTCTACGCTTTCATTGTTTTTCTCAAATAAATTTTCCCCTTGTATCTCTCTCTCTCTCTCTCTCTCTCTCTCTCTCTCTCTCTTCTCTCTCTCTCTCTCTCCTCTGTGCCTCTTTTTCATTTTTCTATTCTGTTACTTTCTGTTTTTCTCTCTCAAAGTTTTTTCTCTAAAACTCAATCTCTATTTCTTAACAACTCACACTCTCTCTCTATCTCTCTATCTCTCTCTGTCTCTCTCCCTCTGTCTGTGTCTGTCTGTCTGTCTGTCTGTCTGTGTGTCTGTGTGTCTGTCTGTCTGTCTGTCTCTGTCTGTTTCTCTCTCTCTCTCTCTCTCTACTTCCCTATTTCTGTTTTTCATTTCACACGCTATTACCTCTATCTGTCTTTCTCTGATCTCATCCCACCATCTCTCATAGTTTGCTTGTTTCCCCTAGTTGTCAGGGTGAAGAAATCAATGTTTGTGTAACGTTTTCCCGATATTTTTCTTGATGTACAAAATAAAGTCATTTGAAAATTTTGCGAGTATACAGTTTAGCTTCACTGAGAACATCTAATACAGCTGAGTTCTTGTAATTTCCATAGATTAGGCTCATTTCTCAAGCCATGTATCACATTAATTTTTTAATTAATTTACATTTGAATTTGTCTCCCTTACCTTCTTTGACAAGAATTCCCATTAACGCTAAAGATGCCTCTATTTTCTATGGTTGTAATTTTAAATGATGAATCATATCTACAGGCTCAGAACTTTGTTAACTTCACCTAACTGTATGAACTTCATGCAGGAAACATCCTTAGGGAAATTTCCTATGTCATGTATTCAGTTACGCTCTTTTGTGTCTTAAATTTAAATGATGCCGCAGTTGATTTTCAAATCCCATTGGTTTTATAAACACAAGTTCCGGTCAACTAATGGATATCAAACAAAATAAATGCATCCCTAGTCTTAAGTGTTTGGCATTGTACCAAGTTTAGAATCGTTATTTGTGTATATGATTGCAGTGTGTGGCGTGCATTAATATATTTGCTTTAAGTAATTTTATACAGAATGAGCGGCTATATATAACCACGTGAGTAAAATAGTGATCACTCTCAATACGTTTCTAGACTGCTCACAAACATTAACTGTCGCCACTATGACATTAATTCTCAGGTTGATTGGAGCATAAAAAATTCTTTTAAACCATTAAATCAAATACTGCAACAGAGTCACTCAATGCATTAAGTCTACGGCCGAGAAGTGTAATCTATATGTACGTCGTCGTATGTACAGTTTTCTGAGTGACACTTCGAAAAAGAAGGATTTGAGAAAATATTGCTTTTGTGTATGTGTAAAGCCGAGAAAAGAAATATAAAATTTAGGAAAATCTCATTATAATCAGTATAGCAAACACTATACTGATTGCTATACAGTTAAATTGAGTAACCCTTCTTTGCTTAAATGCTTGTAACAGCGTTCGTTCTGTTAATGTCAGAATCACTATATTGCCAGGATGCTATATAATATTTGTTTGAGCGCTTTGTATGCAAACACCGTACCTCCATTCGTCCCTAAATGTTTAAGGAAAATATAAGTATTTCTAAAGTACTTCGGCCTATAGAATTGATTACAAATGAGAAGTTGCATATCCTAGGGCAGTCCGGCGTTGTCTTCTATTTCGATTTGCCAACTCTTGCCTTGATCCTGACACCAAGATATAATGGTCCTTGACATCGATAGAATGATGTGAGGGGACCTGAGACATTGGAAATTGATCTCTCATGAAATTTTGCCCGGGACTGTCTCCTAGAAAGAACATTCCCGTGTAGCCTTAAAATGAATTCCTAATACGATTTCAAGCAGCATTCTACCTGTACAGTTTCATGCTCGCAATAGACATTTTGATGCCAAAGAAAGAACTGAGTTTCATATACTAAATTAAGAATTATTTTTCCAAAATCAATAACTAAGAAGAGCTAAACTTACTCCTAGTTTTTTCAAAGATAATTGCAGAGCAACATTGAAAATAGAACGGTTTTATATATCAGTTCACTTGCACTATTATACGAAATTAAAATAATTATATATTCGGTATATTCCATTTATTATTTATGAGCTAGAGTATCCCATAATTACTATTGCCCTCTAATTATCCGTGAACTACTGCAGATAAATAGTCAATCCTTGCGTATTCGGCGATGGTTATCCATCAATGGTTATGCAGTCATATTGATTTTATTGTTTTGAGATATGGAATACGTCAGGTAATTTAGTACCCGAATATGTTTCTAGCAGATATTCTGCCGACTCAGGGAGATAAACAAAAGTATAAATAAATCGAATTGATGTTGATTTAAAGTTAAAATTTAAATTTAAGCTGTAACTTAATAGGTAAAGAACAACGTCTGACTCATTAACAGTTGTTGCACTCCACGGTCCTCTCCCGTGATATGTATGTTATATCGATTTTGGAAACGGATGTCTTGTATCTAATCATGAATTATATAACATCAAAAGGACGGCATATCGAGAACAGTTATCAATATAACGTAGAAGGAGGACGCGAGATAATGATGAAGCCTCCAAGTGGTCCGATCGAACGGCCTACCAGAAATAGGAATCAAATCTCCCTCAAATTATGCTACACTATTACAGGACATATTTGATAATGTAGCCTAGCATTCTTATAAAAAGACCGAATGGTAACGGTTAGAATTCTTTTCATCATATATTTACTCAACGAGGATAGAACTGAAGATAAAAGTCAGCAGCTTGAATGATGACGACGGCAGCAACAACAACAAAACAACAGTAAAGACAAAACAAAAGTAAAAACAAGAATAACATCTTGGTCTTCTATTATACCGCTAAAACAAAAAAACCTGCCCATTTCTAGAAATAGTTTTATATTTATATGGACTATTCCAATAAACATATATATAAATCACACCAATAAATATTACATTTTATACTGACATTTATCAAAAAAATATATTTAAATAGAATATATTTTCTGGCAGAATTCCCATTCCTGTATAATAAATGGATATGCAGTAGCAGCCAGTGATTATATATATCTTTGCTTTATAACAGTTAATCCATCCATCCATCCGTCCGTCCATCCATCCATCCATCCGTACATATATACATACACACTCACACACAACACACACACACCACACACACACACACACACACACACACACACACACACACACATATGTCAGCGCATTTGGTATATGTTTTCACAGCAGTATTGCGAAGTTACATTTAAAATAGTTTGTAACAAGACATTGCTTCGAACAATTTAGCGCTTACTGTCAAAATATAAGAAGACTTTTGCAGCCTTAAGGCATCTCTAATAATTAAAACTAAATTCTATTCTTCACGATGGTTAGGTCATCAGAATAGCAGTCGCCTAACAAAAGGTATATTAAAACTGTCAGTCAGCTTTAGGGAGTGAACAAGACATTATCGCATTTCCCACAGTCAATGTGGAGGAATGCTCAATGGATAAAATGTAGCGCTATGTACGATGACTTATGAATGAGAAAAAAATTACTTACCTTTGAGACTGAGTACGAATTAGAGACAACATCTAAAAAGAAAATAGAAACAAAAATATTAGTTGTTATTACGCATATATTATAATTCAGTAGAGTGACGTAAACATTAAAACAATTATATCCTATCCTGTTTAACATGAAAATAGACTTTACATAACATCATATTGAGTCCGACAGCTACAGTGATAGTTACAACTACGAAAGTTTGCTCGAGAATTGAATCTGATTATCCCTGTGTTCTGTAAGAAATCGTTAATTATATATTCTACTATATCCTTTAATTCTTTTAATACTCCCGGTATTTCTATGGAGTTTGACCTCGGGATATGAATTGCTCGTGCATATTAATCAATATCAAATATTTAAATTACAGTTTTTATTAAAAAAATTCAGACCTGAAACGTGGTTTTCAGTCAAAAGCATTGTAAGGAAACAGTTAAAGAGGCCACATAGTCCTCGGTGAAATACGAACACAGGATTCAAACTATTACGATTGATTCCTGTAAATAAAGTCAATTTTTTTCATTTGTTATTTATTTATTGTCCACAAGGGGCTAAACATAGAAGGGACAAACAAGGACAGACAAAAGGATTAAGTCGATTACAACGACCCCAGTGCGTGACTGGTACTTAATTTATCGACCCTGAAAGGATGAAAGGCAAATTTTAACTCAAAACATAAAGACAGACGAAATAACGCTAAGCATTTCGCCCGGCATACTAAAGTTTCTGCCAGCTCGCCGCCTTTACACACACATATATTGAACCAGAGTTATCTTGTGACCGAAATTCGCAAGCCGAAGACCATTACAATACGATTTTGAGCGTGTATTTACATTCGTTAGTGCGACTGTAATTTCTTGTCTCTGTTCGTTAGTCAACAACTGTTCGCTGCTTGGTTTTTGTGATTCGTTATTGGATATTTTTCGAGGGGGTGCTACATTTTTGCTTATTCATTCATTTTGCTTATCTGTTTAAAATTATTTAAAACAATAATTTGTTCAATTTTCTCTTATGTTTATTTTTTGTTTTAGTAATTTCGTTGCAAATATTAATGTTTTGGCTAACATTGGGCTTTTTTTGAAAATAATTTTGCTTCAAAATGAATTAAACTGTGAAACTGCTTAAGGACACATCAACTGCAAATAATGTTTCAGAACGGCAAGAAATTGAGGTGGCTCTTAGTGATATATCTTAATGCTGTTTGTTTGTTTGTTTATTCTCGAGCCATGCTTGGCTCATAAGGGCCGTGTATAGGTTCCCCACCTGGACGGGACGCCGCGGTGTATGGGTTCCCCGCCGGCCCGTCGTAGGTGAGTGAGCTGGTAGATGCAGGAGGAAAGAGTGAGAGGAATTGTGGCGAAAGAGTCAGCAGAAGTCGCCATTAACAGCGTGGAGCTTAGATGTTTCGGTCATAAACACACACATCAGCTGTAACTATATTTTGTGATGTTTCTTTTGAACAGTTTATGATATATTCCGTGGTGAAATGCTTAATAAGTAGTATTAGTGTGGTGTTTACTAGATTTAGGAACAATAGTAGCAGAATATTCTTACTGAAAATGCAATTTAAATTTCAGTTCCGATTTTCTTTTCAAGTTCTTTCACTTCTGCGAACTATGATGTTTACCAGCTTACTGAAACTAGTAACATAATTTAAAAGAAACAAGATCATAATTACTACACACTTGTAACACCACGACGCTTGGTTTGATAATCTATATATATGAGTACAATTCATATCTGTGCTATCATAAAGAAAGAAACAGTATGAGCTGACTGTGGTATAGTGTACTAATATATGTGAATCGATTAAAATATAGGATCGGTAAATATGCTAATGATCCCGGAGAGATGAAAGGTGAAATTCGACCAAGTGTAAAACAAACTTAAAGCAAAGATTGTTTAGTGTTATTGGTGTTATTCAAGTAGTCCTATGATCAAAGGTATATTAGCTTCAAACATCATGTATTTACAAAGTTCACGCGACAACAAAGAGTTTGCTTCATTATGAAGGTGACTATAGAGAAGCTGTTATAGTTGCTTACTCTCTGGATATTATCTGGTATTCGCCTAGATTTTCTTATGTGTATTTATATGAGAAAGTGGAAATTGATGTTACTTGATGGGTTATAATATGACGGCCGCATTATTATTCAAACTTAAAACGCTCATGGAATTATTCTGTCCCACTTGTACCACAACACTTTACAGACATTGTTTGATATTAAATATATTATGAATATCATATATGACAAATTACTTAGATCGTTTAATATGTATATATATATATATATATATATAATATATATATTGTCTAAATTTTCTGAATCACGCAGTAATTATATTAATAGTAATTGAATTGCTTTCATATATTATATATGATGAATCTAGCGACAACTGAGATACCTACTCAACGGTTTTATATCGGTTTCAAGTTATTTGTTTAGAAGAGAAGGGTGTTTATGTGTTACACCAACGTTATCTATAGGAGATGCGTATTTTCACTTGGCATAGAAGTAAAAACAGCTAAGGCACTAATTTTCAACAGATTAAATATCATTGGCAAGTCTTATTGTTTACGCTTAATTACTGGCCAATTACGAAAGAAAGTATTAATTTTCCATTATATTATTAAGCTGTATCCTTTGAGGTTTCTTGCTCATAATTTTCTCTCTTTTTCCAAGCTCCAAGTATCTTAGAAGAAAGTCAGAAGAGAAGGAGCAAGCGCTTGCAGCAAAAATCGTCTACATTGTTTTACTTACTGTTGTGCAACCCAGTGAGGGTGCCATATCGGGTGGTGTATTTCTTTTACTACGCCAGAACGGTCACTAAGGTATATATCTACTGTTGCCAGACTAATAACATCGACTGGTGTAGCTAAAATTAACATAACTACTACTGTAATTTCTCTCTCCCCTCCCCCCCTCTTTCTCTATACATATATATATATATATATATAATATATATATATGTGTGTGTGTGTGTGTGTGTGTGTGTGTGTATTTATATATATTCCAATTAAGTTTATCCTAATCCTTTTGATGCAATTCTACTTTATATTGTTTTCTCCCCTATCTTTTTTTCCCTTTCTCTCTCTCTCTCTCCCTTTTCTCTTTCTCTCTCTCTCTCTCGTTGCTCACATGTCACCATCGTCCATCTTTCTTTTCCTCGTGTGGTCATCGTTCTTTACCTTCATGACTGTCCAAAGGACTGGGCGTATTCTAACCCTCTCTTCCATCTTTTCTCTTAATCAAAGAAAATATTCCTCCAGCGTTCGCTATTTTACCCTCGTCATGGTCTAACGTCATGTTTTCGTTCGGTTTCCTTGTATGTCTCCGCTATACTATTTTTGTTCCAAACTTTGACCTTCCATAATTCCAAAATATTGGCTCACATTGTCGTTCAACGCGCGAAATGAGGACTAGGTAGACAGCCGACAACTGATGAAGGGTCGTTCTTTGTGTTACTTGTCCGGTTTTCTATTTGTTTCTCTCGTTGTTTGCATCGTATGGGACTAATCTTTTTCGTATTTCATGTCGTAAACTTTATATATATATATATATATATATATATGTGTGTGTGGTGTGTGTATAAAGAATCATAAGAGTGTTTAGGTCATTATAAATGACGTAGTGTCATTGTGTTATTGGTTGTGTTATTATTACTATCAACCATAAATGTAAAAACGGTAAGTTAGAATTTGAAATCCCGTTTGAGTAGCGTTGTGATGGTAAATTAAAGATGTTTCTCCTTTTTGTAACAGAAAATTATTAGTTACTGATATGTACTGGAGGAGTTAGCGTAATTGTATAAAGAAGATGCCAAAAAAAAACAAAACAAAACAAAACAAAAAACAAATAGGTAATTTCAACAGTCTACGACAACTGTAAGTATGTTGTTAACGCTGCCATTGTATGTATGCATGTATGTGCGTGTTTGTTGCCTGTTATGTGTTTCCCACGCTTTCACCATTTTGTCTTCAAATTTTGGACTTGAATATAATCGCTTATATATTCATAATGAAACGTGTGTGTGCATGCGCGCGCGTATTTGTGTGTGAATGTTGTTTTTTGCTAGAAATTAAATGACATATACTTTCTTTATATTTTATTTCTTCTATGTCGTATTTGTGACGAGGTTGTTTTTGTCATTCGTAACAAAGTCATTAGAAACTTAAATATTCATTTCACATGAATTCGCTTATGAATAATTTAATTTCATTTCAGTTTTCTAAATTCATAAATGACACGATTAATAAAAGCGATAGCTGAGCTGTCAGTCGCAAACAATTATGACCTGATCACTTGTACAGCGTCTGGAGTAATTAATTTAGGAGTTCATATATTCGTGCGACAACATTCATTCGGTACACGTGACACAGCTGAACAATTGTCGTGAGAATCGAGGATGCATATTCTGGAGGAAGAGAGAGCTGTTCCAGTACTAGGCCGGTGCTCATTTTCAGGCGACTAACCTTGAGCATTGCAAAAAATGCGGAACCCGACTCAAGAATCGAACGAATGACATTATGACCACATATTTCTTTACTACCCACAAGGGGCTAAACACAGAGGGGACAAACAAGGACAGACATAGGTATTAAGTCGATTTTATCGACCCCAGTGCGTAACTGGTACTTAATTTATCGACCCCGAATGGATGAAAGGCAAAGTCGGTCTCGGCGGAATTTGAACTCGGAACGTAACAACAGACGAAATACGGCTACGCATTTCGCCCGGCATGCTAATATTTCTGCCGACATTACGACCACCGTCTCAACAACCTGACTGGCAAGTCATGTGCTGTCATGAGCAGTAGTAACGGGTGAGTGAAGAATTTCTGCATGAATGAAAATATCGGCTGCATGTTATTGAAGTCCAAAAGAAAACCTCGATCGACAACATCATCCTCTTCAGAAAGTATGAATTAGAGCGACCATATTTATTATGAAATCATAACAGCTACGCGCAAATATAACGAAGACACGAAAGAGTAGTTAAGGATCCAAATTCAATGCTTAACAACTCAGTCAACTGTCTTTAATATTTCTTCGCATAAAGAAAACACGTGTGTGGGTGATTTTCGATTGACGGATATTCTGTTGAATCCCATGGAAAGAACTATAATTATATTTCAAAGGTTCAAACTTGTCACATTCTGTCACGTTCATTCTGTTTACAGGTACATGTGTCTTTGGAATACGTTTCGCATGATAATCCGAAGAGTACGTCAAGTTGAGCGAATAATCTGATGCTTGTACATTGACCTCCATAGGAGGATCTCTCTGCACTTTCCTACCATTCCAGTCACTTATCAGTTCAATAAAAGGCAACGTCATTTTCTGTAAGTCTTTCAGTTTAGGTGCTTCATCCTCATACATCCTCAAAGTTCGGAATTGAGACCTACTTCTATTCTGTTAACGCATGCATTCACACTCCCAACACATACATGTGTCATACCCAGTGTTATGGCTATCGTCTATACTGCCATGATAAATGTATGGGACAGCTAAAAAGCGCAGAGGGTGCAGCAGCTGCAGTTTGCACTCTCTCAGTTAAAGTATTATAATATATGTGTGTGTATGTATGTATCTCTCTCTCCCTCTTTCTTTCTCGCTCTCTCTCTGTCTCTCTCTCGCGCTGACCGCGTGTGTACCGTTGGCAAATTTTTTCCCTCTGTCTTCCCTTCTCTGGATCTTTCCTTCCCCTATGTTTCCGACGAAGAGCTCCGCTCGAAACGTTAAACCCTCCTTCTTTCCTTCTTTCCTGAGCGTCCAATAATACTATATTTGTTCCACGTCCTCGCGTTGTTGTGTTTTTTGTGCTTTCTTGTTTGGATTAACTATATATACATATATATATATACGTACATATATATATGTGTGTATGTATGTATGTACATACACATAGGCCTTACATAGTGTTTATAATGTGTCAGCAGCTGTTAGCGCTGGAATATTTTCAAACCCAAATTCAAATAGTACAAAGCCTATCTATAGATCAAATAAGATTGTAAATACATTCTCTATACTATAGGTGCTTTTTATACATCTAATTTGCATAGTTTGTGCATAAATCGTTAATGCTGTAACAAAGAGTGTCCTGGGCTAACTACCACAATTATAGGCTACATTCATACATACATACATACACACATTGGGTGCTTTTACACGTCCGTATATTTGTACGTACGTATTTATGTATATACATATACATATATATATATATATATATATATATATATATATACATATATATACATAAATATATGCATAGTATATATATATATATATATATATATATATATATATAATATATATATATATACATAAATATATGCATACATATATATATATATATATATATATTAATATATATATATATATATATATATATATATAAAGGGTAAAGACCCCCTTCGGTCATGACTGAACCATGGGATTGCACCTAGAAAGTTACCCTCCTAGACACAAGTCCGGGCAAGGTTGTTTTATGGAAGACCAGCAGTCGCCCATGCATACCGGCCTCCCCTCTACGTCACCGATGTATCCAAGGGAAAGAAAAGGTCGATACATCTTGGCACCAGTGACGTCGCAACTCATTTCTACAGCTGAGTGAACTGGAGCAACGTGAAATAAAGTGCCTTGCTCAAGAACACAACACGCAGCCCGGTCCGGGTCGAGCTCACAAACTCACGATCGTAAGCTCGACGCTAACCACTGAGCCATGCGCCATATATATATATAATATATATATATATATATATATTATATATATGATATATATATAATATATATATAATATATTAATATATATATATATATATATAATAATATATATAATATATATATATATATATATATAATATATTATATATATATATATATATATATATATATATATATTATATAATATATATATATATATATATATATATATATATATATATATATATATATATATATATATATATTATAGATATATATATATATATATATACATACACACACATACAACATGTTTCATTCAATTTCTGTCGACCAGATCCATTCATATGTCTCTAGTCTGCCGAACGATATAGTAGAAAGCACTTGCCCAACTTGCCCAAGGTGCCATGGAGTGGGACTGAATCCTGGACGATGAAGTTGGAAAGCACGCTTCTTAATATATAGCCACGTCATTCTTGTGTATATATGTACGTACGTATGCATGTATACGTGTATGTATGTACACCCTTCTTCAGTTTTATTTCAAGATTTCTTGCCTATAGGGAGAGAGGTGGTATGTAAGCATATACATAGTGAACGCAGTGAACAAAACCCTGAAAAGAGAATTTTGGAGAGAAAAATTTTTAACAATTAAATTAGTTTGACGATTGAAAGTTAAGGGGAAAGTGTCTGATCGTTGCAGACACACGCGCGCGCGCGCACACACACACATATATCTGTATACATATAAAACAGTCTGTGTGCTTCGAAGAATGTCTAAATACAAGAAGGGTCAGTGAAATAGTCAACATTGACAAGTGACCCTTAAAGACAATATCGCATTCAGGTCTGATACACTGACATTTTCATTACAAACTGAAATCTGTACTTGCCAACGTATCAGTAATCGGTATGTATAAGCGTATAAAGCGAGACAACTTATAATTGCTTTCAACTGAAAGGGTACAAAAGAATTGTATGAACCACTCAACAAGAAATAGATACTGAGTTTCAACATAACTTATATACACCAGTCTATATAAATATATCTCTACAGGGTCTTTTGAGTGTCTTGTTTCAGTAGTCTTTAATTGTGAGCATTTGTTTGTGTGCATGATATTAGGCACTGACATACTTGTCTCTGTATACGCATGCGTACATCTACGAAAGTATTTATCATATTAGATGTTTTTTTTTTATATGTATGTGTGTGTAGTTTGCGTAAATCATGGTACTTTGAAGAGTTAGTATTTCAACATCTAACTACTATTGTGTTTCGTAGCATCTTCGTTTTTCTTTATTCTGATAATCATACAACCATGTAACCGGATATATAGTGGACAGTATGGTTTCTTGAGAAGACTTTTCATTTACCTGTTATCATTCTTGTTATCACTCTCTGTTTCTTTACATACGTATACATTCCTCAGTGTGTTTATGTGTGTGTGTGTGTGTATGTGTTTAAGTGCTTCCATAACGATATGATTTATATAAATTGTATGACGATACTCTGATATAAGTTATTGAATGATCTGTAGGGCAGCTCTGAGCTATCACTCACGTTGTTACTGTTTTCTTTCTAACATCTATCTATCTATCTATCTATCTATCTATCTATCTATCTATCTATCTATCTATCTATCTATCTATCTATCTATCTATCTATCTATCTATCTATCTCTCTGGACAGACAGACGCAAGTCAAATGGGCTCCACGTAAGTTGGTAATTTTGTACGTTCAAAAGTGTATATTGACAAATATTTTGTGTTTAAAAGTTGTGCAACAACATCCACTGTAAACCTTTGATAAATATCTACACAAAATTTAAAAGAAAAAATTCTCATAGCCTTCGTGGTTCCATTTAGCCATTTTATTTCCAAAATGGCCACTGGTCACCACGAGGCTGAGTTGCAAGTCAAGCGTGACGCAGAGACAAAAAAACAGGATGCCCTGCTAGCATACGCTGAACCTGACAACAACACCACCACCACCATCAGCATCGACAACAGCAACAACTATAAAACAAAGGTCGTAAAGCCAAGCACCGTCACCACCATCAACACCGACACCACCACCATAGCAGCTTCTGCTACGACAACTGCTTCCTCTACCAACAACAACAAAACCAAGGTTACCGACACCCTCCTTGACGACGTTGAGTACCCCACACTGCCTCTACCACAATCTCATAAAGCAGGGGAAATGGGGGGAAACAACACGAACGCTAACATCGCGACCTCCACTCACAAACTAGTAAACAACCCGATTTCACAGTTTACTACTACGACGAACGACTCTGCCACAAACGTCACCACCACCACACCTCCACAAAAAACAATTTCGCGGAAGCCATACGACCGAAAAGAAGGATCTTAAAATTTACTCACCCACAAATACACAAACACAAAGTCCTTGCTCACAAGAGAAGGCGACACAATACATTTACATATTCCACGGAACATCATAGAAGAAACACAAAAGAAGATCATCATTTACAGAATACTCAACACCAAAACAAAAAGACCGGAAAGCCTACCTAAAGAAAAAATTGAAAAGTGCCTCTCTTCCGTGTGGAAATTCCGAAATTATGTGAATTGGGGAAGTAAATTTGCTACCGTGCAAGTTCACTTCCATACGGAAGAACTAGCAAAAAGGTTTTCAACCCTTACTCTGCGCACAGACCAGGTAACAATGGTACCAAGCTACCTGGGGCGCAGAATTACGAAAGTCACAATAAATAATGTGCCGCCAATGGTGAATACCCAGTGGCTGGTATCGGCCATCTGCTCCGATATAGAAGAAGCAGATATTTTAGAAACAGCTGACATTCCAGAGGAAAGCTGGACGGGTAAAAAACTCGAAATATTTCTTCAAATCTCCAAGAAGTAATAAACAATTTACCAGCCTTTGTTCAACTGGCAAACGACCAAAAATTGTATGTAGTGGTGGAGGGCAGGAGACCAAGATGCTATTTATGCAACAGTGAGGCACACCTTAGATACGAGTGCCCAACTGCTGTCAGAAATAGGCAACAGCAACCACTCCCCAAACCTGGAAGGAAACCCCTGCTACCCATACCCCCTCCTTACCCAAAAGACAGGAAAAACAGCGGACGATACAAAAACTGTTTCCCCCTCACCAACCACATCACCAAAAAAAGAATTACCTCCGACATCGCAACCAACAAAAAGAAGCAACATCACCACCAACATCAAAAGACAACCAACACCAGCACCCAGAACAACAACCAAAAAAACAAATATCAATGACGAAAAGACAAATTTGCCCCTAACACCAACACACAAACACCACACAAAACAAAAACACCTTCTACAAACACACATATAGATCCAAACGCTTTGCCTTTACCTCTTCTGATCGAACACGTCGTCCAACGACGAAAGTTCGACAGAATGGCAAATAGCCACAGGGGTTAAAGAAAATATCAAGAAAACCAAACAAGAAATCGCAACAAAGCAGGGAGATACCTGAACCCTGAAAACTCCATACACAACAAACAAGCACCAAACCACAAAAACAATGCTATCAGCGATAGACACCAAGACTCCAACTAATGGAGTACATCACAGGATACACAAACATTTGTGAAGATGACTTTAAAAATAGCAATCATCCACGCACTACACCACCCAAACACATCAAATACTACACATCACACAAAACACAACACCACAAACTCAAAGCCCTCTTCCCAAATGCTGTAGGGGGTTTCCAGAAATATCTGTCCCAAAAACTGTATAAAAACCTCCTCGAAGACACATCAAAGAACGAGGAAGCCAAAACTTTCGACACAAGTAAGTAACTCTCTGTACTTTCATTTTTGTTGTTAAAGCACACACCCCAATAGAATCATGGTCAAGAATGGTTTTGTGAATGCGCGTGGCTTGGGGTCTCCTTGGAAACAAGGATACCTCCTACATGACATCAAGTCACATGATTTGGGAATCATAGCCATAAGTGAGACCAGACTCCACGAGCCACGGGCCCTAAAGTCCATGTTTGCGGACAGTTTAACATTTATTTCGCTCCCTGTCTGCCGAGGATGGGCGGTAGTGGCATCGCGGTACTTTTTCATAAGAGCCTGGATCTCGAAGTCAAGACGATATTCGTAGACCCGGAGGGTTAGACTGGTCGTTTGGATGTTGACGGCAGCAATGGGTGCGCTTTTCGACTCGTATCAGTCTAACGCGCACCGCCCTTAACAGGTCGGGCGGATTTCTTTCGACGTCTAGAAGTATTCTTGGGAACGTCTCGTCCTTACTCTTAGTGGGGGATTGAATGCTACCTTGGACACGCATGTAGAAACTGGGTGGGTAGAGAGAGAAACAGAAGGGGATGCAAATGCCTCAGAGACCTGCTCAGACGATTCCAACTGTCTGACAGGTACCGACTCGACCACCCAAATGCACCAACGTGGACATGGAGCAACCGCCAGGGGGTCGTCGAGATCGTATCTAGATAAGATACTGTGTAGGACAGTAGACAAGGATATAACTTAGGATGTCCACAATTCCACACAGTCAGCTACACGGATCACAAATTGGTGACGTGTTACGCTAGACTTAGATAAGGCACATAGACAGGGTCCTGGGTACTGGAAACTGAACGCATCATTCCCGTCCAGACAAGTTTTCAGAGACCGGATTAGCACACTAGTAAAGAGGCCTTTGACGGGAGCCATCATCAACAACAAATGGTGGTTTTCCCTCAAGAGAGCAGTAAAAGCAGAAGCGATTAGGTACAGCAAATCACTAGCCATAGATAGAATTAGAGTAGAGGGTGAGCTAGTTAAGAAGCTAGAAGAGGCAATTAGAAGCGGCATCGCATCCGACGTTTTGGCGGCGAGGTTGGCCCTCGACCAACACTTCAACGCCAAACACGAAGGATGTGCTGTCAGAGCTAGGATGCGTGCTCTAAGGAACGAAGGTGTTGGAGCCGCGAGAGAGAGCCCGGGTGGCAGAGGCGCAACAAGGCAACAAAGCCACCATTCGGTCACTGGTGGATGAACAGGGGCGCGAATTGCTCGAGCCAAGTAAAATGTGGAGGCCTTTCAGCAGCATTTTGCCCGACTGTTCGGGGAGTGGAGGACAAGAACGTAGGGTGGACTTCAGTGCCTACCTACATAGCCTGCCACGACTCTCGACAAGAAAGGCAGGGTGCTGCGAAGGTGCCATCACGGGGCGGATGTGCAGGAAGCGATGGCAGAATGCTCGAGAGACAAATCACCGGGTTGGATGGTCTACCTACGAGTTTTACAATGTATGCCAGACTTGTTTGGGGACGTCTTGGCAGCGGTATACTGCAACTGGCAGCAAAACGGGAGCATACCCGGTTTTGTGAGTCGAGGAGCTGTAATTCTGCTGAAGAAAGATCCAAACAAGGGAACATTATAGATAACTTTAGACCAATCACGCTGCTCAATGCAGACCTGAAAATTTTGACAAAGGTGTTAGCCAAGGGTTGGCGCTTGTCATGGAGAAACTGGTCGACAACGCACAAACGTGCGCCGTGCCGGACCGGAGCATCCATGACAACCTCCATCTGATGCGCTACATCATAGACAGGGTAGTTAACGAACCTGGGATGGGTGGGGCCCTGATCAACTTGGATCAATCGAAAGCCTTTGATAGGGTAGACCATCGATACTTGGAGGCAGTCCTGAGAGCGGCTGGTTTCGGTCCCGTCTTCCGCGGCTGGATAGCTGCCTTGTACAGAGGCATCCGTTCGGTAATTCGCGTAAATGGACATCTATCGAGACCTTCGACATTGCACGTTCGGTCCGTCAGGGATGCCCCCTCTCGGCGCTTCTATACGTATTGACTCTTGAGCCACTACTGCGGAAGCTGGCGACTCTAAGGGGCATCCCGCGAGAATTGGGATGCGGGACGAGCGTGTCTGCATACGCGGACGACGTCACCGTCATAGTGTCAAGCCACGAGCACATCGAGCGGGTCGGCGAGACACTGAAAGACTACGAAGCGGTGACAGGAGCAAAAATCAACCGGGAAAAGTCAGTGGGCTTGCGGCTCGGCACCTGGAGAAGCAAGCCCATGCCGTCCAACAGTACCTCCGTCGTGGGACGCTGGACAGACGGCCCGGTTGAGTTGCTCGGGGTCTGGTTCGGTTCGGACCTCCAAATGGAGAAGAACTGGAACGAGATAACGAGTAGGGTGGTCACTCTCGCCCAGCAATGGGCCGAGAGGAAACTGTCCCTAAAAGGTCGGGCGGAGGTGGTGAACGCGTACATCGCGTCCATCATCTACTACCGCCTGACCGTCGTACCTTGTCCCGACCCTACCATCACCAAACTAGAACGCATCCTCTTCCGCTTCTTGTGGAAGGATGCGTCCCGATGGTCAGGCGATCCATTTGCTGTCAACACCCGTTAAAAGGAGGGCTGGGCATGCCGTGGTTGAGGATGCGCAGACACGCGCTGAGACTGCGACATCTCCGGCTCTATGTAGACGACGGTGAACAGGTTGTGGTCGCCGTTTGTGAGGCACGCATTCCCGCAACTCGTCTCCATGACCGAACTACAGTCGTGGATCAAAAGAGGCCGAGGAAGGGCGAATGGCACCGCGAGTGTCGCGTTGCTCTCAAGCAACTCTGCCGTCCCGGGTCGACCTTGAGTGACTTCAACACAACCAAAGCATTCTATAGGGGATTAGTGGAGGGGAGGTACACGACGAGCTCGGGGCAAACCTGGGTGTCGACGAGGAATACCTGACCCGCCTGTTTCAAACGACTTTCGGCCCGGGACCTATGGACAACTTCCAGAGATCCCTGGCCTGGCGGTGCTACCGAGAAGCGCTACCCGTTCGGGATAAGCTCTATAGGCATGGCTCGAGAAACACGGGGCCGACCTGCCCGAGATGCGGGCAGAGCGACGAAACCGCTCTGCACGCAATCGTGCAGTGTCCAGCAATTTCCCACCTGTGGGCTTATGTCGAACGACTGCTGTCACGTGTGGGACGTGTCGGTTTATCAGCCGAGTCTATCGTTAATATCGTCACGCCTCCTTCCTTCAAACGGGAAGGAAGAGCTATTTTTATCATACTTGTGGCTATGGCGAAAGAATGTATCTGGTGGACGCGCCTGAAAGGATTGGAGACAAACACTTTCCTCTCTGGTCAATCTCTCATCAACTTCTTCAAGTATCACTTGAAGAGGAAAGTGAGAGTAGAGAGGCAAGTTTTGTCTAGTGAATGTTTTAAAAAAATATGGGTGAATGTAGCAAGGATGGCACGTATGAATGACGAAGCCACCTTGACTATGATTCTATGAACCGTAAAAATTAATACAGAGAGTTGCTTATTTGCAAAAAAAAAAAAAAAAGAAATATAACATATGACTTCATTGACCGAGGTTACCGTGGTCTTTTCCGTAGGCTTTTCTTTCCACGGGTAAACCTCACCTGTTATCCCCTTTACACTTCATATTGACATTTCTGTGATAACGATCCCTATTGATCAATTTTTTTGCTCTCCCCCCACCTTTAAAAATTTTTTTTTTTTATTAACCCCTCCTTTTTTTTTGTCCTCTTTCTTTCCTTTTACGATCCCTTTTGATCGAAAACCACCACTCCCTTTTTTTTACCCCCAAAAGAAAAGCCCTACCTTGTAACTTGTTCTATCTGTGTGCAGCCCTGTGTGGCTAATAAAGAAACGTATCTATCTATCTATTTATACATCTATCTATTATCTATCTATCTATCTACCTATCTATCTATATATTTATACATCTATCTATCTATCTATCTATCTATCTATCTATCTATCTATCTATCTGATTATTTATCTGTCTGTCTGTCTACCTATCCATAGATGTATACATGTATATATCTTTCACTTTAACTTCCTTTCTCTATCTTTCTATGTATGTATTATGTATGTATCTAACATGTATCATATATATATATATATATATATATATATATATATACAAATTGAGATAGGGGTTGTAAATTCAACCCTCCATGGAATCTATATATATGTGTGTGTGTGTGTGTGTGTGAGAGAGAGAGAGAGAGAGAGAGAGAAAGAGAGAAAGAGAGTGCATAACTTAACCACAACCGAGATTTGTTTTCCTCCACAGCAACTGCAGTGAATTTGATTTAAGCAGTTGAAATATGTAACAAACATACTTTAAATATATATTTAACTATATACATACATACATACATACATACATACATATATACATACACACACACATACACATACACACACATATATATTATATATACATACGGAGGAAGTAAGAGAAGGAGAGAGACAGAGACAGAGTGAGAGGGAGGGATAATTTACTGCATCTGTTCCAAGGTTGTCTCGACGCAACTTCTGTTTACTTAAAGACATATATGTAGAAGAATGTATGGAAATTAACATATATAACCTTGATTCATGACTAATGATATGACGCCATTATTATTAGTGAAAACACAACCACCCTGTAATTATTCCACCGGAGTTATTCATCAAGACTGTGCCAACGTTGTGTGATATTAGATATGATAATGAAGATATAATATAATGCAATATGAGAAACCACATTGGCAGTTTAAACAACCTTGAATGGTCTATTTTCCCTTCTAAATTCCTTTGTAAACATTAATTACAGTAGCGTTTTTATTTTTCATTTTACGTATGGTAATTCTTGCGTTGATTAAGAGAAAATCTCAAGAATTTTCCTGCGTATAATTTCCAAATTTGAAAGGTGTGTGTGTCAGTATGTATGTATGTATGTATGTATGTATGTATGTATGTATGTGTATGTATGTGAGCCTGTAATATACAGTAACCCCCCCGCCTATTGCGGTTCAAATATCGCGGTTTATTATTTAAGCTTACGTCGATTTTTCCGTAGTGTTGTTTTGCGTTTATAAACAAAATAAATATGTACAAACTATAAAGACTATAAAAGAAAAAAATATATATACAGTTCTGTCTCTATTTCGCGGATTTAACCTATAGCGAGGGTGTGGGTTGGAACGTATGTTATTCGAAAAACCTATCTACAAATTGTATAATCATAAACAACGAAAGGAATGATTTTCAATGGAGTAAATTCCATATCTAAGACTTGTTGTACAGTTCTATATTTAAGAGATGAGGAATTATGTACATTATTTACACTATTTACATTTCATGGATATTTATCTTCATCTTCTTTTTTGTTAACACAACGTATCGGCTGATATACCCTCCAGCTTTCATCAGGTGTCTTGGTGAAATTTCGAAATTGGGTTCTCATTCGATGTTATTGTGGTTAAGAACGCGGGCTACAAACCCCAAGATTCCGAATAATAATAATAATAATAATAATAATAATAATAATAATAATAGAACATCAAAAAATACGTTAGGAATGAGAACTCAGGTTCGAAATTTCCCCAAGACAACTGAATATGTTGTGTTAATAACAAACAAGATGAGGACAAACATCCGTCAAATGTAAATACTGTAAATAATCTAAGACTGGTTAATTCCGTTTAATAACTGGCAAATATTCACTTTTCTCTGTTATTGATCTATAGTCGTTTGATTATTACATGACCTAATCTTCATGACACAACTTTTTTCTTTCATTTGTTTCAGCCATGCTGGAGCACCACCTTGAAAAGGTTTTGGTCGAATGAATCGACCCTAGAGCTTATTTTCCTTCTTAAGTTTGGCTCTTATTCTTACCGCTAAATCATGGGGTCGTAAACACAAGAACACTAGTTATCAAGCGGTGGTGTAGGACAATAACAAACACAGAAAAAGCACACACACATACACACACATATATATATATACGACGGGGTTCTTTCGGCTTCCGTCCATCAAATCAACGTACAAAGTTCTGCTTGGCCTGTACTAAAGATGTATACGCCAGAAGTGTAGTTCTCATATCTCTGAAGGTTCCAGGCATAAAAGGAAGAAATAAAAGAAATATTCTTGACATTCTTGACTTCAGTCAACTCCGATAAACATCATCCAAGAAGCGGGTGGTTGAGATAAAACAGATTATATTATATGAAGAAGACAATGACAGAAGCAATTCATACGATGAGTTTTCTCACAATTACGTTCGCAATTCTTTAGTTTGACGAAAGCGTCGGGTAGGGAATCTTTCCACGTGGTAGCAAGTCTAGTATTGAACACAAATCCACAAGCCACACAGTTGCGAACTGAATAAGTAGGCTACACAATCAGTGCCGGCAAAATTTAACATCATACAGAACATCAGGATTAATGTCATGGAAGTAAAGTAATCCTTACAATACGTATTTCTTTTGAAATGATATACTTACATGTAAAGCGTTGGACTTTCTGCCTAGTACAACTTAGGTTAACACATACATATACCATCTCACACACTCGCACATACACACACACACATTACGTATATAAAATTATCTATATATTTCTCTCTCTCTCTCTCTGCATTTACATATACAATTACGTATTTGATTTCAGTCGTAATGCACATAATTTACCTGTATGCTTAAAATTGCACTTTGTTTCTGACGATAGTCAACACAAGGTGGGTTTCATGTACGTAATTATATTTTCAAAGAAGTTCGATATTATAAAACGGCCTTATTAGTATATTTAAATTTACAAGTTTGTATTACTCTGCTATTGTAAAGGTAATTATAAACGCTGATGCGGTTACCACCAGCGCCGGCGCCGCTGCTGCCAATAAATTTCCATCAGAAAACACAGTGCAGTCTTTTGTTTGGCAATTACCTCTAATCCCTACAAATTAGTGATAAGCTTGTATATATATATAAGGAATGATATCCTATGTAAAGCAAAAATGCAAATCAGGAGAAACAGAAGCTGCAAACATCAAACTGCTCTAAATCGATCAGAGCTACCCAGCGTCCTTTCCTAGACAACTGGCTTTCACTGCACACTTGGTAGTGAAGTTTTAAACAACTTTATTGTCTTAAGTGGCAGAATTTGATTTCTTAATGTTTCTCTTTGTTCATAAATGCTCTCCACAATCTAAAATGTAATTCTTATGGAATGAATGTATATACGACTTATGCACGTTGGGTGTAGCCTGAGAAAGATACGGGTATATGCTTCTTCAAAATAATGCTGTATGCATAATGGCCAAGAATCATATTAACGGGATGGATATGTGGTTAACGGCTTGGGCAACGTGTCATGTAGAATGTAATAAAACATGAGAATGGAGTTTACCACGCACGTACATAGGTACCTATCAACATGTTCATCATCTCTTAGGAAATTTCCGGAGTTATTTCCTATGGAGGACATCAAGTTAACCATGAAATTTACAGATCGCCTCATTTGACAGATCGCATTATTTGACAGATCACAAATAAACAGACAAGATTTGTGCGACTCTAATTAGCAAATTAAGAAATTCAGGATTCGATATTTTTTCAAGAACCCCACACACGAATACACAGACATACCGAAATAGGTCAGCGCTAAGCGCCATCATTTTTTCATTTTGGTAAAGGATATTTTAAAATGTTGTTATTTAAAGCAAAAGCTTATAGATATTTGCTTCTCTTCTGCTTTTGTTTTTCATCTTTTCATGACAACAAGCATGATAGTGACATTCTAAAAAAAAATTCAGATAGTATCACAAAACCTTTTATAAAATACATCACATCACTTTCTATGTACGCATGCGAGATGGTAATGTCACATACTTGTGAGAGAATTTAAATGAAAGATTTTATTCAATATGATTAAGGAGATTTCAATGGTATAATATATTCAAGGTTTAATCTTCTAGCAATATCTCCAATGTTCAGAAAACTCTCGTATCTTGCTTGATATGAGTATAAAAATGGCAGCTACATAATTTCATGATTGACTGTGTGGAATTCTAATAAAAAAATGAGCCCACATGATGTATAATCACAAAAAATAAGTAAGAAGCAAAACCTTGCTCTTGGAATGAGTGCGCTTTTCGTTCTTCTAGGACACATCAGTAGTCATATGTATATACAAACACAAATTTATCTACGCATGAATACACACACACATATATATATATACAATATATATGCACACGTCAGTAGTCTTACACACACACACACACACACACACACACACACACACCACACACACACACACATATATATATATATATATATACAATATATATAGAAACACAAATGTATCTACGCGTGAATACACATACGTATATGTGGACTGAGAATGGGGAGAGACAAGGAAAAGAATTCTTTGATAGAGTAGGAGAGAGAAATTAGCGGGGTTGCAGGCACAACCTTACGGTATACAATCAACATATTCAAATTATTGAATCATTCTTCGTTGAACATTGCCTGATAAAGCCATATAGAAAATAAATTATATCTAACACTATAATCGCAAAAATGATGGCAATAATACTTCTGAGATTTGTAATGTATTACAAGTGAAAAACTTTTATTATAATTACTGATTGTAGAACGCGAACATAGACAACATCGATTTTCTTCGTCTTTATATTCCAAACACGAAATATAAGTACACACACACACACACGCACACACACACACACACACACACACACGCGCGCACACACACATATATATGTTAAAAATAAGATATCTAAAATGTCAAACCAAAGGAGTATTCAGAATAATTCTGAATTTTTATGTATGTATGTGTGTGTATATATATATATATATATATATATATATATATACATATATATATATACATATATAATCGTAAAGCAATCTTAGTGTTTATGGTAGACGAGTGTGTCTAATAAAAGAAGGGTCAGTGATGTATTGAACATAACTAAGTGACCCTTAAAGCCAATGTCGCATTCAAGTTGACACACTGACATTTTCATTAGCATTACGAACTGAAAACTGTATTTGGCAATGCATTGGTAGGCATAGAATAAATCAGGGCGTAAGCTGCATTCAGTTGAATGAATTTATAATCATTCTCTGAAATAGTAATCTATATATATGTGTCCAATGTCATATTCGTAATGTATGTATGTTTTTGTAAAAATGTAACCACAATGTTTCTTAAAATGTAATCACATGTGAATCGTTGGCGATTTTCTTTCCTCTATCTTCCTTTTCAATTGGACTTTCCTCTGTTTCTAAAGAAGAGCTCTGCTCGAAACGTAAAACCAAACTTCTTTCCTTCCCCGAACACCTGCAAATACTTTACATGTACCACGTCCTCACGTTATTGTTTCTTTTTTTGTATTTATTCTTGTTTTATTTTGCTTTGGATTTATTATATAGATATATATGTAGGCGCAGGAGTGACTGTGTGGTAAGTAGCTTGTTTACCAACCACATGGTTCCGGGTTCAGTCCCACTGCGTGGCACCTTGGGCAAATGTCTTCTACTATAGCCTCGGGCCGACCAAAGCCTTGTGAGTGGATTTGGTAGACGGAAACTGAAAGAAGCCCGTCGTATATATATATGTGTGTATGTGTGTGTGTGTGTGTGTGTGTGTGTGTGTGTGTGTGTGTGTGTGTACGTGTGTGTACTCTCTGCGTCGATTTAATAATAAAAAAGTGATACAAATCATGCCATGCCGAAGTAGACTACTAGCAGTAGCTTTCGGTTCTGTTTAATCGTATACATGCATATGTGTGTTTGTGCATGTGTGCGCGCGTGTGTGTGTGTGTATAGATAGAGGGAGAGGTAGGAGATACATATATTCCTACAAATATTTGTGTGAGAGAGAGAAAGGGAGAGAAGGGAGAGGGAGGAAGAGGGGGAGGAGGAGAGAGAGAGAGACTGTAAGTATAGTTATCTGTACATATATGCACATGCAGCACCTATATGGATATGTATAATGTGAACACCGTATTTGAAAGATATTTTATTACTATAGTGTTGATATGTTTCGCTTTACTACCGAAAAGTGATAGTTTATGTAACATAATTGGCAGGAAGTGTATATCATATAAATAGGAAATTCTATATTATCATATATTATGTAATGTACTTCATTTTTGGTTTCATCACTCGTAGCCTAAATGACTGTTATCCATTAAACCACCTCAGGATTTGCTCTGTTTGAAAGCAATCTTTAAATGGTTTAAGAAAACATGCGCAGTTGGATCTTTGGTTTAACGTCACCGACAAACGGCGATAGCGTATTGTCTGTAAAATTCCAGAAGTACCACACGACCTTTATTAACAGGTAAATAATATCGATGTGGAGGCATATGGCCTAGTGGTTAGAGCAGCATACTCGCAGTCGTGGGATTGCTGAACCGAATCTCAGACCGAGCGATGTGTGTGTTTAAGAGCGAAACACCTAAACTCCACACAGCTACAGCAGGAGGCAATGGCAAACTTCTGCTGACTCTTTCGTCACAACTTTCTCTCACTCTTTTCTGCTGCATCTAATAGCTCACTTGCGACGGACCGGCGTCCCGTCCAAATGGGGTACCTATAAGCCAATGAAACTGGGAAACCGGCCTTTATGAGCCAGGAATGGCTTGAGAAGGAACAAACAACAATAAACAGTATCGATAAAACACTCAACAACAGTAAGTAAGAAGGCATCACCGAGACGTCTGTTATTTTACAGTAACTATTTATGTGCAGAGTAATATTTACACTTTAAAATTTCTTATGTTTAATTAATAGGGATATAGTACAGTCTTGATTGAATTTAATCTGACCTGCTGGACTGAATATAAATTGACCTTGAAAATACTTGTAACGAAATTGAATCACACAGCAGTCGTTGGGCTGAGGGCTTGCTACGAAGTCTGTGATCGTCTGAAATGCGTCAACTTGATTAGTATGTCAGATTGCTATATGCTCCCAGTAACTGGTTGCTAATTGTTACATTGTAATCGTTACAATCTAAAGAATTATTAGCACAAGCATCTTTTTCTCTGATATATGTCCAAACGACAAATCAATTTCGTGCATTTATATATTATCACTCTAATTTTAATTCCGTTCACTGCATCGAGACCGCTGTAAAACGCATTCAGGAAGAAAATTTCTCGTTATATTTACGCACACAAATATTTCGGATCTTATTGTACATATATATGCGTGTGTGAATGAAGGTGTGTATGCATGTTTGTGTGTGTGTGTGTGGTGTGTGTGTGTGTGTGTGTGTGTGCGCGTGTGTGTGTGTATGAGTGAGTTTGTGTTCGAGGCGATGCTAACAATTGTACTACTAAATCATACAAATGATAACTTCTTGTTTTTTACACGTACATTCTTCAGAAATATACGCTTTATCTACGTCCACAGCAGGTGTGGATTTCAATATCTGAAGTTAGTTTCTTTAATTTTTTTGATACGATATCCTGGTTTATGTTTGCACTTTTGGAAACGTGATATTTTCCTGATGAATAAAAATTGTTAGTACCGTCAACGATTTATTTCTTTGGAGAATATACTTTTTTACTTTTCCAGTTCTTATTGAAAGGAATTGAATTCTAAAATATTAACATATGAGATCGTCACAGCAGTCCATGTAATGTGTCACGTCCATAGATGCTTTCGTTTCGCTTCTGGTAGAATCTTCTTCATGAGATATTTTACATTTATTCTTTTATACTTTTCTTTTACTTGACAAGCTATAAATCCTATCATAAAAAAAAAAAAACATTGAGAGAATAAAGATAATCTGCTCTGACTTGCTTCGCATCACAAATTGCATTTCATAATGTTATTTTATAATAGATATCATCTTCGTCAATTTGTTCGTTCTATCTCTCCAATTGCATGTATTACTACTGATCTGACTGAAAATCACTACCCTGCCATAAACATTATTTACAACGTCAGGAAAAACAATATGAATGTTCATATTACTTGTATTTGAACAGTACATGCCATCTCTCTTGCAAATATACATAACTTAGTCATTTACGCACAAATACATAATTCCATTTCACTAGAGTAATTTTTTTTTCCACTGGGTGCATGACAAGTAAAGGATGTTAATTTTACTGTTTTCTCTAGGCTCTCGCTGATATTTTCTTATCACTTCTCATTATGTTATCGCTGATGTTTCGTCTACCTTTTAAAACGGAAGGTTACATCTAGAGTGATATATTTTGCTCTTGGTAGTTTGATAAAATCTATAAAATACAACTCAACATAAGAATGCTTAGTGAAGTACAAGAATGTTTCCAACTTCTACAATTTGTTTTTTCATTGTCATACGCATTACTTTACAGAGTACGATAATCATTAGCAATTAAATGACGACTAATGATATAGACGACTGAGAATCCGTGTCAATCACGGTGAAATTTGAAATGAATGAATATAACTAATTCACGTGGGAAATAAACAGAGCATTGCCGATTTCAGTTTTACACATATCACCGATAAGACTGGCCAATTTTTCAGCCAATTCTAATTACCATATAATCCCCTTATCAGATACTGACCTATTTGGGTCGCTTTCGGAAAATAAGTAATAATTCATGTTGAGAAATTAGAGACCAAGTTTTAGAGGAGAGGCAAGTGTGTAGATGTCAAGGTAAATTTATGTTAATATTTGGAAGAAAAGAATTACTTATAAAGAATTCTCACATTGAGTTCATTCCATTGGGATAAATATCGCAATGGATAGATTCTATGTCTAATTATATATATATATATATATATATATATATATATATATATATATAATATATATATATATATATATATATATATATATATATATATATATATATATATATATATATATATATAATATATATATATATAGGTGTGGAGGCACGTGCCTCAGTGGTTAGGGTGTCAGCATCATGATCGTAAGATTGTGTTTTCGATTCCTGGACCGGGAGACGCGTTGTGTTCTTGAGCAAAATACTTCATTTCACGTTGCTCCAGTCCACTCAGCTGGCAAAAATGAGTAACGCTGCGATGGACAGGCGTCCTGTCCACCTGGGGAACACATACACCATAGAAACCGGGAAACCGAGCCCATGAACCTGGCTAGGCTTTAAAAGGGCGCATTTATTATTTATATATATATAGGTATGAGTGTGTAGTTATGTATTCTCAGAATGGAATCTTTTATTGCGAAGACAAAAGAATTCTAAACGTTTCTGACAAGAGGCCACTTTATCAACTAAAAAACCTGTAAAGATATTAAGACATGGTGTTTTGCACCACACTTAATATTTTGAGTTCCACCCGAAGACACACAACCTTATTCAAGTTTTGTGAACTTTGTTGAAGTCAATTCTAACCATGCTGACAATCGCTAGTTTCCTTGTGTGTGATATTTTATACGGTATATTATTCTCTCTCACTTTCTCTTCCCCTCTCTTTCTCTCTCTCACTCTCTCTGCTCTCTGTGACCGTGTGAACGTGTATGCGTATGAGTTTGATGTTTTTAGAAATAAATGTACACGAAAATGTCAGTAAATGACTTTAAAAATTTATAAATATACGTAAATGTGCAGGAATCAAGAAGTGAGAAAAAATACTCGTAACCATTAGACATTCATCTTCATATATATACACACATAAATGCATATACACACATAGATACGTATATATATGTATATGTATGTATCTCTCTATATTTCATATATATATATATATATGTGTGTGTGTGTTTGTGTGTGTGCGTGTGTGTGTATAAATATATATATATACATGATATATATTTTTATATTTCCTCACATATGTTTAACCATTTGTGAAACGATAGATTTATTGGATGGAAGTTCTTTCAGCTTAAAAGCATTTTTCACTTTAATTTTTTTTAAGACAACCGTTATTTTCGATTTTTCTCTCTGTATCCACTTCATACTGCGTTAAACGTTTTTCTGTTCTAGGTGGATGCCAAACATCTTATAAAAATTTCTATAGAATATGACTTGTATTCAGAAACTTATTTTACTATTGCTTTCCAAATTATTTTCCCGTTAAGCTAAATTGTGTTGTGCTCCCCGCCACATATGGAAACAAATTTAATATAAATTTTCAGACATAATATTTATATACACAAGAATTTTTTTTCCACCGTCACGCCATTTTCAAATAAATGTCTATTTGCACGCAAAGTAACTTATTCCATTTTATGAGAAACATTAAAGTCTTATTAGAATCGCTCTGAAAAGATAATATAGTTTACAACTAATGTTAAAGTGTTATTAAGTAATTTTATTTGGCAACTGCTGTATGTTAGAAGTTTGCTTTATAAAGCTGTGTAAAACAGCATGAATCTGTAGAAAATATCAATGATTAGACACAAAGGAGAATCAACACTTTGTATAGACATTTTTACAAAAATAGTTTACCAAAATGTTTGGTATTTCTAAAAACAAAGTCTAGGAAACATGTAAATATAATATTGGGATATAAAATTAAATAAGAAAATATATTTATGAGGTTTCTGCTGATAACTGTAGAACAAGAGGTAAAATCTCATTCAGAGGATTCCACGCTCGGCTAAAGATATCACACATGTCTGTAAATCCACCTGCAATATTATAAACGTATCGCATTTTTCAACTATATATTGCATGAGATTTTATGTAGCTAGCCAAGGGAAACGAAAATGACCTGATCCACAATTTTGGCTATTTCAATGCAAAAGCTGAGACGTCGGTAAGAAGAGAAACGTATTTGGTAATATGAATTGAAAGAGAGATTTTAAACTAAGGTTTAGTCACTACAACAAGAATAATAAAGTGAAATAAAACCACATGATGTTTGCCGGTTCAAGGAATGGCTGCTAGAAATAGACCTGAAACCACTCTGTACCAAAAAAGGCATTTGCTATATCCTGGTAGACAAATGATACATACCGAAGGATATCTTCACCCTAGGGACATCCGGCAAAAAGAGGCGATCATCATTATCGAGGAGATTAACGAAAAAGAGGTACTACACAACTTGATATGAAAGCATTTAATGATTTTTATCCAACAATTGACGCGTGGAAGGCGTTTACAATCTATTTAAGAAACACACAAAAACCGTTAGATTCACTTCAACATTGAAATTTAATTTGCCAAGATATTTTTGCCGCTTTAAGACCACGATCTTTTCACTGACAAAATTCCGTGCTGCATTTTTATTCATTGATCTAAACTGCTTGTGAAAATCAATAGGTGTCAACCCGAAGGAAGAAAACTGGAAAGAAACAAGGAAAGGGTAAAAACAGTATATATATATATATTATATATATATATATATATATATATATATATATATATATACTTATCTATCTATTTATCTATCTATCTATCTATCTCTATATATATATATGAAAGAAAAATGATTGTGAAGAGAAACATGGAAGATCAACTTGCGTATCTTCTAAAGTTAGAATGAATGTTTTAATCCCAATAATTTATCATATCATTACTACTGTCACTGCAATTAATCTTGTCTCACATGGTGAGTATTACAATTACTCCATCTGTATAGACGTTGTACACGATAATCTAACAAAAATGTTGGTGTTTCGCACTATTTTGAAGCAATGCTGATTGTACTCTAGAAAAATATTGGGCTAATGGGAGATAAAAGAAACCAAAATGATATTGACTTTGTTATATTCATATTCATTAGTATGCTTAGATAATGCCCAAGAGTGACGGGTATGAAAAATATTGGTTAAAATTTTCAAGGTCCCCACTGGTAGAAATGTTATGGAGACAACTATACTGTATAGCATTTATTAATAGAAGTCTAATATATATAATGATCGTGAAAAGCTGATAAATTGCTGAGCTAATTGCTTTGGAGTACTATAGTTAATCATCTTCCCCTATAATCTGCATCTATAATCAACCGATGTTATAGATTATTAAATAGATAACACATATGTACTTTGGCTGTTTCATTCAACCGTATTCTCAACTCGTGCAAAGACAAGTTTTGTTACTTATTACTAATGGAATGGTCTCCTAAATGGAATATTATATTCATCTTCCCGAGGAAGCTGGCATTCGTCAAATCTGCCTCTTCACATTAAATCAAGTGTTTCAGATGAATAGGCTAAAGTTAATGTACTCGAGTGTATAAAGCTTAATATTGTTTTACTCTCCATCAGGTTAGAATTAGCACACATATACATGAACGCACAAAAAAATATACACGTATGACCAGGTCCGTACAGTGTTTGTCTACATTATTCAACTCACAGAATATTCACCAGAGCAGTAGAAAACGCCTTTGCAGAAGCTGCGGTGAACTAGGTTCGTAATCTGAACATATATTTCCAAGCAAATATTGTAATCCCACCGTCTTACCCATACCAACATGTTTATATATTTTTATTTGCACAAGATGACAAGCTGAACTTCGATGGTTATTTAATTTTTCTGTGAATTTAAACCAAACTTAAAAGAATTCATTTTAAGTACATCGCATCTGTAAAAGTGACAGATGCATTTGGTAGCCATAATTATGATATTCTCTGGGTAATTTAGTGCTATATTGTGTCGAAAGTTTGGAATGTAGTGCTTTAGAATTATTTAGTTTTTAGTATTACATGTGTCTCAATGTTCATTGAAATGTTCCTAATAACATGTTTTATGTTTTAATCCTCCTGCTTGTATAGATCTGTTTATAGATTGTTATAGCATGTTGGAGACACTTGAGACGACAGCCAGTGTCTGTAGATTCAATTTTATTATCTTCGTAATCAGAATATCGAGAGCAGAAACAATAGGAAAGAATATAATATTAATAGCTTCTACAGCAAAATATCTCAGTCTACAACTTTAACTCTTTTCTTGGAAATTAATTTTAAAGACAATTTTTAGACTTCTCTAATTCCTATCTCAAATTTATTATTGTTTCGTTCAGTGTAATCCCTACAGACATTGTTTTACTGCTATTTATGCATCAAACAGATTATTGACGCATCTTTCTTATTTCTAACATTATACAAATTATTTTGTTCATAAGTACAATTGGGGCTGTTCGCTAAAAACAATCAAAGTAGAACATTTAACCAGATTTCTAAGAGAAATGAAAATATGGTTCTATCTGGATATCTCTATCATAGTAATTTGAGCCGGCTTTGCAATTATAATTAAATACCTCTAATAAGGTTGTCACTGTAGTTTGGTAAGTATTGATTCGTAATTGTATGAGACATAAGTTTATATGAAATAATGAATGCCAAAATGCGAAAGTACAATTTATCTTCGCATGCCTAAATATCTATATTTCCCTGTCCACTCTTCTACAACGGTTAAACATTAAAAACTGAATTTTCTTCCTTTCTATCTATCTATCTATCTATCTATCTATCTATCTATCTATCTATCTATCTATCTATCTATCTATCTATCTATCTATCTATCTATTTATATACCCATCTGTCTATCTGTCTATCTATCTCATTTTATATTACATATATATAAATGTATGTGTATATCTATCTATATCACTTTATATATACATATGTGTGTGTGTGTGTATGTGTGCGTGTATGTTTAACATATCATTGTTTTTCTGAGGACAAATCGCCTCCCATTCCCAGAATTGGAAACAACATGTCAGAAAAAGGAAAAAAGGCCAAAAATGAAAAGAAAATCCGCGGATTCTGTCGTTAAAATCTCTTCTCTGATGAAATGGTGGAATCGCTAGATAATTTTGTAGCATTATAATAGACGTAACATTAATAGTACTAACAATTACAAAACAATACTGATTATGATATATACATAACTTCAGTAACTTTCATTCAAGGGGACATGTCGTTACCATCGGCGCCAGTACTTCACTGGTAGTGTATATACATATACATATATACACATGCACATTCACACGTACACATACACACAGACTGCAAAACACACACACACACACACACATATATATATATGGGCATATCTCCGTAGGTGCTATGAAATTTGATATATATATATATATATATATATATATATATATATATATATATATATACATATATATATATGTATATGTATATACACTGTTGTATCTGGGGAGAGTCATTTTCTTTTGGTGCCTTATAATTTAACACACTCACCGGTAAAATTTCCACTTTTATTTCCATTTTATTTTTACTTTAGTTTTATTTTTTATATAAAAAAAAACAAATTAGTGGAGATATTACTGGTGAGTGTGTAAAATTATAAGGCACCAAAAGCGAAAGACTCTCCCCAGACACAACAGAGTATGCTTCAACACACGAACTCACTTAAAGAATCTTGCAAAGTAAATCCCCAAACGAAATATATATATATATATATATATATATATATATATATATATATATATATATATATATATATATATATATATATCATACTGATACTGTAAACCTCGGTTTGATAATCGAAAAAGAGTACTCTTGCTGTATTTGCTCTGCTCCATGATGTACGCACTTCCTTATCAACCTCTCATATCAGAAACATTTATAGGTCTTCAACGAGAGGCCAGTAAACAACGAAGGCGGTATTAGACTACTGCTCAAAACACCAAGTCGAACACACACACACACACGAGCGCGCGAGCACGCATCCAATGTATATACATATATATATTGCATACAATATTGACTCAAAACATGATTTTTCAGAAACAGGAATTACTTGATTTATAACACGATATGTAATAATTATTATGTTCAATGTCATAGCTTTTGACAAATGTCTTAAGTTTGTGACTTTCTTCTACTCTATGTATTTGAATGCGTGCGTGTGTATAAGTGGAGGCGTGTGTGTTTTTAAGTATAAGTCTTCTTTCCATTTATATTTATGTAAATAAAATTTATATCAACGGACACCCAAACATACACACACACACACATATATATATATATTGAAATGTAGGTATAAATATATAATCATATATATTATGCATACATATATATAATTATGTATACATATACGCACACATATATAGGCGCACACAAACTTTCTTGATGCGAAACTTCAATAACTCAACATCATATAATAACATTAAATTTTAACATATGTATTAAAATTACTTTGCCTGTCATGTATATAGAAATGAGTATTTCTAGTGATTTATTTCAACAAAATATACTAACAACAACATCATATGATATATTGAAATGAAAAATGTAATTCGTAAAATGTCATTTTGAATGTTTGCATTGATTTCTAACAGAGATAGAATGATTGGAGCCAATTTGAATTGGGAATGGACAACATTTATAAAGACAAATAAATAAAATTCTCAAATAAAAATATGCGAAGATTACAGATTTGCAGCTGCTTGTTGAAGTATGTGTGTATATTGTTTTAAGAATATCTTTATCTCATCAACACATTAGCAGGAGCTAAAAGTGTATGTACACATGTATAAAAACACACGTATTTAAATAGCTATATTGATGTTCACACACAAACATCCATAATTACATACTCACATACGTATATATATATATATATATATATATATATATATATATATATATATATTGTCCTTAATGTTTTGTTAAAAATCTATTAAAATAAAGAGATGTGTCTGGGTGTCTGGTCTAAGGACCCGAGTTGGCTGTGTATAAAACTGATACCTGAGTTGGCAGAAAGCGGACGTTTTCAATATCACTCATCCTGCTAGAAATAAGTAATAAATCTCTCTAAAATTATATCTTTTGACAGTGGAAGAGAAGGTGACCAAAGACGATGTGATTCTTGATTTACTGGATCTATTAATGAGCTGAATGGACACAACTTGACCACTGCGATGTTTAAAGTAGAACAACACGAGAAACAGTATTGACCTTTATTCTTCAGAACAACCTTACTTCAACGTGATATACTTAAACGTGGTATATATTTGTCATAAAACGTAATACTCCTAACAGTATCAAATATAACTTATATTTACCTTTACCTGAATGGGAGACGTTAATACAGACTGCATACAAAAGAAAACACCAGAGAGGTATGAGTCTAAAATTAATATATATTAATCACATCGATTTAGCTCATCTTATTCGTCGCATATGTGACGCATTCCAGTCTTAATCTGCTCTCACAAGATCCGGTTACAGCTACTCAGATTTATGTGAATTCACTTGTTAAACATGAAGACTTCGTCTTGTTTCTCAGCAATATAAATATTATGACGTCAAAATAAAGTCAAAAGATAGAACGAAATAAGTTTTCCGTTCGTGAAAGGAAATTATAACGTTTCAAACAGATATTTCGTCATAGAAACATTTCTTTTAATTTGAAGTATTTAGAAAAGTATTATTATTATTATTATTTGATTAACACTCTCAGCTTATTTTTCTGGGTATGATGGAAAGTGTCCGCTGCTCAGAGCCAGTAGTCTAGGGTGACACATGATTACTGGCCATGCTTCAAGAACTTTGCGAAGAATGCTTGCAATGCTGATTTTTGTAGTTGTTTTATCTTTACATTTGTACCAGTCTTTCTGAGGAATGCTGATAGTTGAGTGCTGATACATCCTAATGCTCTAATTACTATTGGTATCACGCATACTCTCCGCATCGACCACCATCCTTCATATTTCCCAATTCAAATCGTTGTCTTTGTTCTGTTTTTCTTTTTTCTCTTTGATCCTGTCGTCACCGGAACATGTTATGTCGATTATCATTCATGTTTTTTCTGGTTTTTTTTTTTTATCCACAACAATGTCCTGTCCCGATGTCTGGTCAGGGGATCACACTGAATCATTGAATCTCACAGAATTTTGCAGTCTCCATTCTCGTGACGCCTTGTGGGGGTTTGCTTATACTACTCTTTTGCTTTCTGTAGGCAGTAATTTTCACAGATCATTCTTGCCACATTGCCATGTCCTTTTTGTATTCGAGTTGTGCCA
This sequence comes from Octopus sinensis, assembly GCF_006345805.1. NCBI lineage: Eukaryota > Metazoa > Mollusca > Cephalopoda > Octopoda > Octopodidae > Octopus > Octopus sinensis. Next base: position 67,394,045 of record NC_042998.1, on the reverse strand, counting down.
ATTTCGGGCATTCGTTAACAATGTGCCATATTGTTTCAGCCGTCTCACCACACGCTCTGTATTTGTCGCTATCGGTAGTGTTGTGAATTCTGCGCTTCACATAATTAGTCCTTAACGCTTATTCTTGTGCTGTGCATTTAAGTGCTTCTGTCTCTATCTTCAGTACACCCCTCCTCATCCATAACCATTGATCGTCTGTATCTGATTTGGCGTTTGTATTTCTGGTAATCTGACCCTACATTTTTTTCTCGTGCCATGCTTTCTTCTTTTGTGCGTGTTATTTTACTCTTTAAGTTTTTCATTCTTTAAACAACTCTCATTCTTAATTACACCGGACTTAGTTCACATGTTTCGAAGATGTTTCCACGGTATTTTTCACATACCATCCTGAGCTGCTTTCCCTTTATTTCGATACACTCCTGGCATCTGATCAAACCTCTCCCAACTTTTCCTCTGGACAAGTACAGCCTATCTGTATCACTTTTCTTGTGTGTGTGTGTTGTGTGTGTGTGTGTGTGTGTGTGTGTGTGTGTGTGTGTGTGTGCCCGTACATTAGACGCTTGCCAAAATACAGATCTAACGAATAAATACTAGACATCAGAAAAGTAAGTTCTGGGTTCGATTCGTTCGGGTAAACCCTTCATTGCAAGACCGCAGTCCAATGAATAAAGCAAGTAAAAGATAAAATATATACACAAACCTGTGTACTTAGAAATCAACAACACACAGACACATACGCGCACACACACACATATACACACACGCACACACACACACAGACACGTACACACATACACACGCGCGCATCTCTAATTATATGAGTTGTCATCTAGCTTGGCAGTCTCCACATACATTATCAACCATCATCTCAGCGGACACACATCAACCTGCTCCGACTAAAACTAAGACAAGTGACAGTGAAAGTGGATGAATACTACATGGTTGCACACAAAATGGCAACAGTAGAAATGAGTCATAGGAACATAAAAGAAATTAATAAAATACAAATAGTGCAGAGGCGAGGGAATTTACACACTACGTTGGAATAAGTATCATCGCTTTTATTAATTTTATTGATTTTCAAGCAATATGTTAATAGTTACCAGACAGAAACACTCTACAGCTATGTCTTTTATACCAGCACACGCACACATACACACACACATACGCACGCACACACACACACACCCATGTATTTATGTATATGTGTATCCATGTATATTTATATATATGCATATACAGGCATACACATATGGCGTTGTATTCACAGATACGTTAAGGAAGACTGCGTTTGTTGGTCAATACTTGAGTTTCATATCTTGTTTCCTTTCAGAAATCTACTGAACGAAGAGTATTTTCATAAATATACACTCTACATGGTATTGAATAGGATGTTCCCAGTCCATTTACAAATGGACATATACATAGATACATACACACGTGTATATATATATATATATGTATGTATGTGTGTGTATGTGTGTGTGTATATATATATGTATGTATATATATACTTATACACACACATGCGTGGCACCTTCACCAAGTGTCTTCTTCTATAGCCTCAAGCCGACCAAAGCCTTGTGAGTGGATCTGGTAGATGGAAACAGAAAGAAGCCCGTCGTATATATATATATATATATATATATATATATGTGTGTGTGTGTGGTGTGGTGTGTGTGTGTGTTGTGTGTGTGTGTGTGTGTGTGTGTGTGTGTGTGTATGTGTGTGTGTATTTGACAACCGAAGTTGATGTGTTTACGTCCCCGTAATTTAGTGGTTAAGCAAAAGATACCGGTAGAATAAATACTAGACTTACAAAGAATGAGCCCTCCAGTCGATTTGTTCGACTAAAGGCAGTGCTCCAGCTTGGCCGCAGTCAAACGACTTAAACAAATAAAAGAGAAAGAGTAAAAGCGCTATATATATATATATATATATATATATATGTGTGTGTGTGTGTGTGTGTGTGTGTGTGTGTGTATAGACACATACACACACATATAGATAGGTAGGTAGGTAGATAGATAGATAGATAGATAGATAGATAGATAGATAGATATATATATATATATAGATAGATAGATAGATAGATAGATAGATAGATAGATAGATAGATTGATAGATAGATAAATAGATAGATAGATTGATAGATAGATAGATTGATTGCTAAATACAGAAATAGTTAGACTGTCGCATACATTAGCTTCGTTATAAACTTTTCCCCTTATCTGTGTTTTCCCACAGAACCTCCGCTATGCAACTTGTGACCGTCGTGGAACCAATAAACCATTCCTGTATGATTTGCAGCATTTGGTTACCATTTCAATGGAATTTCATTATACTTTCCCCCTAACTCATGTAAATTTAATTTTATAGCATTCCTTTTCACACTCCTTTCGCTATGATCACTCCTTTCTCTACGTGCTCTGCATATAAATATTTTTAACCCTCTTGTTCTAATCCTCTATGTCTTTCAACACAATTCTTCCAATTCCATTTCATTGATTTTACAACTTCATCTTTTGTCTTCTTCCTGTTTTAAGTTGTGTAAAGTATTTTCCTTATAGACTTTACAACATACATTTATACATTCTTATTTACATTATTTCCTAATCATCTGTCCCCGAAAGATGAAAGGCAAAGTCGGCGGAATTTGAACTCAGAACGTAGTGACAGACGAAATACCAATTTCTTAACTACCCACAAGCGGCTAAAGACAGAGGAAACAAACAAGGACAGACAGACGGATTAAGTCGATTATATCGACCCCAGTGCGTAACTGGTACTTAATTTATTGACCCTGAAAGGATGAAAGGCAAAGTCGACCTCGGCGGAATTTGAACTCAGAGCGTAATGGCAGACGGAATAAGGCTACGCATTTCGCCCGGCGTGCTAATGTTTCTTATTTCTTTATTGCCCACAAGGGGCTAAACACGGAGGGGACAAACAAGGACAGACAAATGGATTAAGTCGATTAAATCGACCCCAGTGCGTAACTGGTACTTAATTTATCGACCCCGAAAGTATGAAAGGCAAGGTCGATCTCGGCAGAATTTGAACTCCGAACGTGACGGCAGACGAAATACGGCTACGCATTTCGCCCGGCGTGCTAATGTTTCTGCCAGCTCGCCGCCTTTTCCTTTTATATATTCACGTGCCTTGTACATATATCTCTTAACACTTCTGTCCCTTTGCCCACCTGCCTGTTTACATACTCATTTATTTTTACATTCATTTAATTTTTCACTAGTTTTTCCACTGCTCCTCCATCTTGACCCACATTTTAAGCTTTCTTCCTTTTTTCGTTTTTCTCCACTGTTTTCACTCAACTTCACTTACTCCCAGCCAACCGTTTACACCTTACATTCTCCTTTATATGCTAAAACTCACCAGCAATTCCCTCTCTGAACTCCTCCCCAAATAACTGAATTCCCACCAGACCCCTAATCACTTTTTTCACTTTTCCTTTCTTTACCCCACCGTTCATTATTTCCCGCATTTTTCTCATGAGGGTATCAATGTCGAGAAGGTCAAAGTCCGTTTACTTTTTCCATTCAAGCGTGAAAACTAATATCACTTCTTTGAAAACTTTCTGGTGTTTTGTATTTTCTTTTTGTGTTTTTCCCATTCATATATAGATTGTGTAGTAAGTAGCTCGTTTACCAACCACATGGTTCCGGGCTCAGTTTCTCTGCGTGACACCTCGGGCAAGTGTCTTCTACTATAGCCTTGGGCCGACCAAACCCTTGTGAGTGGATATGGTAGACGGAAACTGAAAGAAGCTCGTGGTACATATATATATATATATATATATATATATATATATATATATATATATATATATATTATATGTTTATCTGTATGTATTTATATATATGCATGTGTATGTATGTATGTATGTGTTTGTCCCCCCCCACTTCAACATCGCATGGCAACAGATCCTGGTGTGTGAAGTCCCTGTAACGTAGCGGTTTGGCAAAGAGACCGATAGAATAAGTGCTAGGCTTACGAAGAATAATAAGTCCTAGAGTCGATTTTCTTGACTAAAGGTGGTGCTCCAGCATGGCAGAAGTCAATTGATTGAAACAAGTAAAATAATTAAAGAACAAAAGAATATATATAAATATATACATATAAAGTTACAAGTTTTAAGAATTAGTTAATAAGTTAACAAAAATAATTGAATACTTGAATTCAAAGCATCTGATAAGTTAATATTGAAATTTATTTAAAATGAAATGAATTTATTTAAAATGCAAGTTATAATCCTGCTATGTAAGTACCTATATGTATGTATATATATATATGGGTTATAATTCAGTTTTGCCATAGCGTTACCAATATGATTAAACTTTGCACTATTGAGTATGGAACTCAAAATACTTATACTTTGCAGTATTACTAAGTTACAGCGATGAAGAGGTGTAAATTTCTTGACATCCTCTGCTCGAGACTTTTACGTGAACTCTAAAGTCACTACGGAATGTAATATAAATTAATATATGAATGCTAGAAGCTCAAGTCCCTGTAGTAATAATATTTATATGCTTCTATTTCCCTTCTTCTTGCAATGCACGTAATCTCTCTCAACTCTTGCAACTCTTGCTCTTTCCACAGAGGATACTATTCTGATGAAGAACTAACTTTCGAAATGTTAAGATTCATATTTCTCTGACTCAGTGGATGAATCTCCATAACATAGCATCACAAATAGTTTGTTGTTTGAGCTTATCCGCTAAACCTCGAGTTCGCGATAAACACGTTTTTTGCATTGTATGAAGATCATATAATTTCAGTAAAAAATATCGATATTGTTCTTTTTTCCCTTCGATCTCTGGTATGTAATGCTTCAGGGCGTGTACTGTCGCAGTTTTCTAATCCTGCTATGAATTCTTCTTCTACTTCCCTGTGTATTTTTGTAGTTCTTCATCCCTGTGTATTGGTAAAGTTTTCAAAAGCTGGCGGTTGTTGCAGCAGTTTTTTTTTTAATATTCATGCTGTGTGCTGCAACAGTTTTAATGTCTGACATGTATTCCTACAATTTCTGTCCATAACATATATTTTCACTTTTCCATTCTTCGTCTCTGCGTTTCTACAGTTTTCTTTACATTCCGTGTACTGCTACACTTTACTACATCTGCCGTGTGTTTCTACAGTTTCTTTCCATGGCGTACACTTTTAAAATGATCCAACTCTGCTCTATATTCCCATAACTATCCCCCTTGCCGTACAATGCTGCAATGTTTCATCCATACCATCAACAACCACAGTTTTCTATTTCCGATGTGCATACTTACATTTTCTGTCCATGCTATCTATCCATTATTATTCGTATCTACTCACACTGCCTGCTTATTTCCACTTTTTCTATCAATGCTTTGTAGCAATACATATTTTTACCCATGCCATGTATTACTACATTTTTCTACCCTTGGCATGTATTTCTAAAATATTCTATGCCTGTCTACTAGATTACTTATTTTCCATAGCTCTGTTGCATATTGCTACATAATCTTACTCATGAGGTATTTCTCTACATAGTTATAGCCATGCCATGCATCCTCGTTATTTTCTGTCGTTGCCATGACTGGCTACAATATTTTACTCATGTCATGCATTTTTACAATTTTCTACTCATACTGTGTATCGTTACAGTTTTTCACTGAATCTCAGGCTTCAGCATTCATGAGATATGTAATTGCTTGGATACCCTATTTATCTTCAGGGTATTAAATGAACAAATCTCTATCCCTTCATTATAATGATCAGTGTATTCTTTTATTCTTTTACATGTTTCAGTCATTTGACTGCGGCCATGCTGGAGCACCACATTTAGTCGAACAAATCAACCTCTGGACTTATTCTTTGCAAGCCCAGTACTTACACTATCGGTTTTCTTTGATCAACCGCAAAGTTACAGGGACTTAAACATACCAACATCGGTTGTCAAGCGATGGTTGGGGGACAAACACACGCACACACATATTCGACGGGCTTCTTTCAGTTTCCTATTTCTCTATTGTCCACAGGGGGCTAAACTTAGAGGGGGCAAACAAGGACAGACAAAGGGATTAAGTCGATTACATCGGCCCCAGTGCGTAACTGGTACTTAATTTATCGACCCCGGAAGGATGAAAGGCAAAGTCGACCTCAGAGGAATTTGAACTCAGAACGTAACGGCAGACGAAATCCCGCTAAACATTTCGCCCGGCGTGCTAACGTTTCTGCTAGCTTGCCGCCTTCTTTCAGTTTCCGTCAACGAAATCCACTCACAAGACTTCGGTCGGCTCGAGGCAATAGTAGAAGATATTTTTCCAATGAACCACGTAGTGGAACTGAACTCGGAACCTTGTGGTTGGGAATCAAGCGTCTCACCACATAGCCACTCCTGCACGTGTATGTGTATTTGACTTTGTGTATTTGGGCAATCGAACATGGTGATATTTTACACTGGCAACGTTACTTAGAAAGGAAAGGTCATCGGAGAGAGTTTGATAACTTCATTTAGTGTTTGGGAGTCGCCAGCAACAAAATGCGCTTTGTTGTTTATGTTCATGGGAGAATTTTTCAAGGGCGAAATTTTAGGCACCCTAAGACGAAAGGCAAGGCCGTGGCATGAGCTCCTCCTATAACCATCACAGAAATTCAACTTACAACACTAATTATTTTATGAACTCTCCAAATGGCTTGTGTATTTGTCGAGTGTAAGTCACGACCCGTTATATTATAAAACTATTTTCTTTGTGTTATAATGAATCACTTCAACTTCGTCTGAGGAGACAAGAAAAGACACGCTGTCTGCTGCTGGGTTGGTCGCTTTTGCGTGCAAAATCTATAAGAGCCATAGAAATAATAGATACAAAATTTGTCTGACAGTACGAATTTTATGACAGCAATAAATTGGGGGAGAGTAAGAGCGAAAGAAAGGGAGATTAGCAAAACGCAATTTATGTCATTATTTTTGCGTATCTATTGTGAAAGAATATAAAAGATTCATGTTTAAATAACCCACCTTTTGCTATGTGTAATGGTACTTACAATAACTACATGTTTCGCATTTTACGTAACACCCTCTTCATGACAAAATCACGCAAACATAGAAAGTCTTTGTTAGATAACATGTTGATATCGTTAAAGGTCAGCATATGTATCAGTTCAACATACTACATAGATTTAGAGAGAGAAGAGGAAAATGCCACAGAGAATTGATAGAGTGGAAAGCAAGAGATTCAATAGCTAGAGATTCAATATAATGAGAATAGCACATTTTTACGTCTATTTCTAATTTCTCTTTCTTAAAAATCAGAAATATATACATAAATAGAATATATTTATATAGTGCATTATGTAGATTAAAACACGCACATACATACACACAGACACACACACATGTTTATACACTCTCACATACATATATATCCATAATAATTTGTAAGAATATTGTTTATCATGGGGAGACTATACGAGTGAGTTTGAAGTGATATAGAAGTGATATAGCATATAAAAGCTAACTGACACAGGAGACTGACGTGGGCAGACTATTGTATTTCATATAGAAAGCGAAAGATTAAGAAGTTATTTAATCCAAGGAAATTATGTTGCTGGAAAAAGGTTCCCGCTTACTGAGAGATGTTAAAATACAGAAGCTGCCATAAATTCAATACGTAAAGAGTAATATTCTTATAGCAAGCATCATGAAAACATATACATTCAATGCAGTCAAGCATTTTGAAGTTGAAACGCAAAATTGAAAAGCGAATCAACGAAATGAAACCTCTTTGATATCAATAATCTTGTCAACTATCTATCTTACTCACGTTTAACTGTGTAAAGCTGATACCATTTTTAGCCTTTCAAGGTTATACTAACAAACGTAAAATGCTCATAAATCTTCGCCACTGAAAGGATATCTGTCTCGCGATCGGTGACGTGTAGTGACACATGTTGACACACAATGCAACTTGCATTTAACTGCGAAAAGATATTTGTGTAATATTTGTGTTAAAAGCTGTAAATTTATCAGCTAGACAAAAATGTGCGTTGGTCATAATAAAAATTGAGCAAATTTTTCTTTCACATACACGCACAGAAACATACAAAAGCTCTTGCAAGAGTACATATGCATAAAATATATAGATATAGGTATAGATACCCATATATATATATATATATGTATATATATATATACACACACATATATATACAAACACATGGTTCCGGTTTCAGTGCATTTGGTAGACGGAAACTTAAAGATGCCTGTCGTATATATGTGTATGTATATATATATATATATATATATATATATATATATATATATATATATATGTATATGTGTGTGTATGTATGTATGTGTGTGTATATGTTTGTGTGTCTGCGTTTGTCCTCCAACATCGCTTGAGAACCGATGCTGGTGTGTTTACGTATCCGTAACTTAGCGGTTCGGTAAAAGGGAACCGATAGAATAAGTACTAGGCTTACAAAGAATAAGTCCTGGAGTCAGTTTGCTCGACTAAAGGCGGTGCTCCTTTATGGCCACAGACAAATGATTGAAACAAGTAAAATATAAATATATATAATGTACATTTACGCACATGCAAACACACACGCCTACACAAGCATTCAAACACCCACGCAAAATACACACATATATAGCTACATATACATGATCACTGTATGGTTGGTGGGTGCATAAATATATGTTGGCAATATATATAAGCCTTTTAGTACGTATTTAACATACGTTCTAACATCAGCGCCATCTTAACCGTTCTCGTTTTTATAGTAAAGTTAAAATTTCGCAGCACAAACCTATATAAAAAGAAAAAGTAAAATATATCGCGTTCTGAATCTGATACTCTCTCCACATATAGCCTTGTCAAAGTTCACTTCTAACACACTGGTTCATATAAATGCCTAATCGAACCAAAATAACCTCATAATGTCCTCATGACCCTCTGCATCGTACCTTCTTGTACAACCGTGTGTATCTGTTTCCAAGCCAACCCATTCCACATCAAATTTTCATATATATTCCATGAAAGAAATATCCAGATATCCAGAAATACTATATGTAAACCTTAGAAAACCAAAACAGTCTTCAGTCTGAGGATAGCTAGTAAAATGGTACTTCTAAATCATGACCACATTTTCCCTTGTGAAACTAGAGATAATCAATTGAAATTAATGAGTAATCTTTTAATTTTATGTTCAACCATTAATGCACACACACACTCATATACACAAGGATATATATATATATATATATATATATATATATATATATATATATACATACACATACATACTTTATATCTGCATATATATATTTACATACACATACATACTTTATATCTGCATGTATATATATATTATATATATATATATATAATATATAGGCGCAGGCGTGGCTGCGTGGTTAGAAGTTTGCTTTCCAATCTCATGATTCCGGGTTCATTCCCACTGCGTGGCACCTTGAGCAGGTGTCCACTACTATAGCCTCGAGCCGACCAAAGCCTTGTAAGTACCAAGCTTAAAAAAATATCTACTGCGGTCGATTCGTTCAACTAAAGTTTCAAGGCGGTGCCCCAGAATGCCAGACGTATAACGACTCAAACAAGTAAAAGATAAGAGATAGAGATAAAAGACATATATATATATATATATATATATATATATATACGTCTCTTTCTCTTTGTCTGTCTGTCTGCCCCTCTCTCTTTCTGTCTCTTTCCCTGTGTAAATAAATGTGTGTGCGTGTGTGTGTGTTTATGTATAACATCAGAAGATTCAGATAGAATTAGCACTACAGGCTATCGACAAAGAAAGTGAGGATACTCAGGAGGGAATAAGTTTACGAAAACGTGACAGCGGTAGGAGATAAGTGAAACTTTTGAAAGACTTGAAACTTCAGAGAGCCAGAAAATGAGAAAGTTAAACAAGAAATAATAAAGCAAGAATGACAAAGGAATGTGGGTATTAACGGTGATAGAAAGATAATTGAAACAAGGAAAGCGGCTCTGATGTTAATATCACCAGAGAGTAGTATAGAAGCCAAATGTTTGAAAAGAAGACGGGCGAGTGGAAGAGATGATGATGGTGGTGGAGTGGTTGTCAGAAAGGTAGGGAATTGTTTATACGTAAGACAAGGCAGCAAATATGGACTTGCATTGATAAATTCTTATTAGCTCTCGGCATGAAAAATCCACGTAATTATAAGACTTTGGTTGTCACAATAGTGTGAGAGCATAAACAAAATTGTGTGTTTATAAAAGCTTCCGAATACTATTCGTTAAAATTCGTATACTGTCTAGAATACATATAACTGTATTTACTGTTAATAAAAAGATGAAGTAAGGAGAGAGAGTGAGAGAAATTAAGACGATGTGTCTGTGCGCTAGAGACAATATGTATGATCGGTATTGCCTCATAGCGATTATGAAAACTACTCTCTCACTCCTCCTTCTCGCTCTCTGTATGTATGTATATATATATATATGTATGTGTGTGTGTGTGTGTGTGTGTGTGTGTGTGTGTGTGTGTGTGTGCGTGTTGTGTGTGTGTGCGTATGTATGTAGTATGCAGAATAATTAATAATGCCTATACGAAGTGTTTCCTCAGAAGAAACCTTTTGTGTATATAAGAACACTGTATTTGCACAGGGAAATTTCTTTCACCGTCTTTTCCTGATAAACATCCTACGCACATCTTTGCGTATAGCATATGAAATAAGTTTCTTAACTTTGTTCCCACTATTATTATTATGACAGGCGATAGAATGACAATAATCTTTCAGCTTTAGAATAACAAGTTTTAGTAACAGATGTGAATGTGACAAGAGAAAAATACACGAGTGAAGCAAATGTATTAATAATGAAGTTGATCCGCTGGATGAAAGACAACTTTGTAATCCATATATTATCATAAACACACAATATTTTACAATGGTGTTTCAGTCATAGGATAATGTATATTATCGAATATAATATCGGGATCAGTGTTTTTAGTGGACAATTTATATTACTTCAAAATCATTACTGAAAATGAAGCCCAGTAGCTGCTATTAGCTATTTCTCAAACTAAAAGGAACGATTGACCATATACGTTTTTACGTATATTGATTTGAAGCGGGTGGTGAGCTGTCAGAGTCGGCAGCACGCAGGACAAAATGCTTTGCGCATTTCGTCCGTCTTTACGTTCTGCGTTCAAATTCCGCTCAATCGACTTTGTCATTGGATCGTGCACCAAAGAAGAACAAAAAGCAGTGATCCGATCAACAGTGCAAAACAACAGTTTGCACCGAACGCCCAAGTTTTGGTGCTATATGACAATGTACTCCCAGACACGGCCGCCCGGAAGGTTGAAACCTTTATAGCAATTGGGTTTTGGGGTGCTGGAACACTCTGCCTACAGGCCAGACACTGCTCCTTCCGACTATCATATCTTTGGACCATTCAAAGATGGTTTACGAGGTCGTCGATTTCCTACTGATGAAGATGTAAAGAAAGGGGTGCATAAATGGTTGCACGACCAACCGAATATCTTCTTCTTGTAGGGAATACGCAAGCTTGTGGACTGCGGGACCAAATGCAACGAAAAAATGACTTACTTGTTTATTCCCTGCTTTTGTGCAAATACATTGAAAAAAACAAGAGCGCTTATAATTTTTGACTCACCCTCGTGATTGACTAGAGCCTGAAGACGCGGCAATTAATAATAAATACACGTAAAGACGTAAATTTTGCAAAGTGCATTAATTGCTGCAGAAGCAAATTAATATTCAGAAACATATTAATTGCTGCAGACTCTATAAGTTGAGTTTCCGTCATCGGAGAATTGGTGCAGGAATGAAAAGAAGAAATTAACTGCTAAATGAAACTGGATATAAATCTCTCTTCTCCTTTATTATAAATTCATTATTTTCTCTACCGAAAACATGCAGTCTCTATAGATTTACCGACGTGAATATAGAATGAGGTTAGTAAATCAAACTAAGTGGAGATTATTATGCATTCACTGAGGTTAGCCGGCGTTAATAACCGGTAAAAGCGACTACGGTCCTCCCTTGGATTCTCTGTCCATACCAACCAAATATTAGAAATTTGTCTTTATATATATTATACACACACACACACACACACACCACACACACACACACACACACCCACACACACACACACACACACGTATATTATATATATATATTATATATATATATATATATATATATATATATATATAATATATATATATATATATATAACAATAATAAATCTATATATATATATACATAAACCAATAATAAATCTCTGAACGAGGTATAAACAGTAGCTGCACGACAATCACCGGTCTTCGATGCGAAGAGGTCCCAATGCAAATAAATATATCCTTTTTGCAGTGACGAAAAGTCACTACTGAAGATAAAAGGCTTCGAATGACCCGTCCTTGTTTTTTTGCATCGTATATCTGATTGTTTTGTTGTCCCTTTTTTGTCAACTAGTTGTCCGGATGTTTTGCGTTCTTGTCCCATTCTGTATTTTATATATATATATATATATATATATATCCTTCTATCTATCTATCTATCTATCTATCTATCTATCTATCTATCTATCTATCTATCTATCTATCTATCTATCTATCTTTCTGTCTGTCTGTCTGTTAGTCTGTCTGTGTATCTCTCTCTTCCCCTCTCTCTCTTTATATATACTTACACGCCCACAGAGAGTAGAAGGAGTCTTCTTCTGGTGACTCAACGTTATAGGTATGCGTTATAGGTATTGAGTGCTCAAATACGTGTGCCACCAAAACAATTCCAGTTAAACCAGCAGCTGAAGTTGTGTATGTGTGGTTGTCTTGTTCAAATCACGGCTAGTGGTAGCTTCTCTTTGATTCTGTAGGCATAATTTAGAGTTATTAGGAAAAGCAAACAAGTAGTCAAGGCAGGACAAGCACATTTGATTTGATCTACTTCAATATAAAACTCCATCTACATAACGGATAAAAATAGTACAAACTGGTAAAAATAGTCTCTGACAGATATTTCTGGGATATTCCAGCTATAGAAGCATCGTATCGAGAGAAGATTCTATAAGTTTAGTATTCTATAATCGAAGAAATATCAGTGGAAGAATGTTCCTCAGCAATGACATTTGTTGTGATTCATTATGACTTGGAGGGCAGAAAAGTCTAATTATATCCAGTTGGATTGGGTCTTCTTTAGATAAATACTTGATCATGATGTGTAATTTGAGGGAAAATGAGAGTGACTGTTAGCAGAACAAACGTTGTGCATGGAATAAATATTCTGGTGGGAGCAAAGATAAATAGATAAGAGGTATGGCTAAGAGGTATGGCTAAGAGGTATATATTGTTAAGTATATTGAAACGTATTTCTTCCAGAGGAAAAATGACTGCTACCCTTCACTGGACCTGATCCAACCGGATTTAACTGCACTAACTTTACTAGTTTGTACTATTGTTACCACTCCTAATGTAGCAAAATTTTTTAGCTTGAATTAAATAAAATCCTGCATTAACTAATTGTTTGCCATTCCTCACTATTTTAACCCCTCTTTCCCTCACTCTCTCTCTCTCGCTCTCTTTCTCTCTGTATATATATGTATTTATGCATACATGTATGTGTATATATATATGAATATTAAATAATAAAGGTAGAAATTGATGTTAATCAATTAAAACCAGTGGTTTAGCATATTTAAGAATCCGAAGATTAAAAATTGTGTTACATACAAAATTAAGAGGAATGACCACTAAAGTGTCCCCCTATATGCTAAACATAAACGTCAAATTGCTATTACCACGAAGAATGTGTTCTCAAGAATATATATATATATATATATATATATATATATATATACATACAGAATGCGATGGGTAAATTGTCACCATTTTATATTTTTAATTTTGCGCTCGTGCATTGTTTTGTGATCTTGTCGACTTCATAGTACAGTAGGATCAGTTGGGCACCGTCTGTGAGAAAAAGACCAGCATGATGCAATTCACTCTGCATGAAATTTCGGTTTCGCGCCTGAAGCTCCAATACGAAGTGTCGGAAACTCCTATACACACATTTACCAATACAAACATGTACTGAGAGTGATAAAAATAAAATACCCAGTCAACATAACATTATGGTTTTTGGAGTAATCACTAGTGATGGCAACGTTATGCCTCCATTCATACTCCCACAAGGCCTCAGATTCAACACGGAGGCCCACATCAAGTGCGTGGATGAGGTAGTGCTGCTCTGTGTAAAGAGGTTGGCTGTTAGAAGACCCTGTGTCTGGCAACAGGACTCTGCACCAAGCCACACAACAGTAGGACCCAGTCATGACTGTCAGATAATTTCTGCGACCACATCATCCGTAACATCTGGCCATCTAACTGCCCAAACCTTAATCTCCTTGAATACTATGTGTGACGCGCAGTTGAGCGAGAGATCAACAAAACTACTTGTAACAACAAAGCTGAACTGAAGGCAAGTTTTATGGCAGCATTTACCAAATTGAACAAGGAGATCGTCCAGTTGCAGAAAATTTCGTCTGGAGACCTTAGTTAAAGCGAATGACGATTTTATTGAATAAATTTACTGTAGTATTTCAAGATATTTTTATGCAATTTTGGTAAATATATTTGTTAAAATGAGATGTCAGTGTTATTTTCCTTTTTGTATAATTTAAAAGACAATTCACGCACCTCACCCTATATATATATATATATTATATATATATATATATATATATAATATATATATTATATATATATATATATATATAATATATATATATATATATATACATACAGAATGCGATGGGTAAATTGTCACCATTTTATATTTTTAATTTTGCGCTCGTGCATTGTTTTGTGATCTTGTCGACTTCATAGTACAGTAGGATCAGTTGGGCACCGTCTGTGAGAAAAAGACCAGCATGATGCAATTCACTCTGCATGAAATTTCGGTTTCGCGCCTGAAGCTCCAATACGAAGTGTCGGAAACTCCTATACACACATTTACCAATACAAACATGTACTGAGAGTGATAAAAATAAAATACCCAGTCAACATAACA
>NC_042998.1:67343954-67373954 GCF_006345805.1 Octopus sinensis | reverse complement strand
TTCCTCTGACGAAATACCAATAAGGTCCAAAAATTGCTTAAGGCTCTTCACCATTTTTTTCAATCTATGGAGAAATAGTTACATTTATTCGTTATATATCTACTAATAGGTTACGCACACACGCGCACGCACACACAGGGAAAGTGAGAGGGAGTGGGAGAGAGTGAGATGTAGAGGAACACACGCAAGAACAAATGTATACGTACTGCATGTTGCATTCATGTATATGATATATATATGTGTCATATAAAATTGTATTTCTTTTTCATAATATTGTAAAATATTTTATTATCTTGTATTTTAATACATTTCTATGCAAGACTTTAAGTACGGTGACTATATGTATGTATGTTTGTATGTATGTATGCATGTATGTATGTATGTATGTATGTATGTATGTATGTATGTATGTATGTTTATGTATGTATGTATATATATATATAGAATGCATGTTTATTAGCAATGAAACATGCATTTGCAATGCAAACGAATATTATTAGGCATATACTAAAATGGGCATGTATAAATGGAATTGCATCTATCTGTAATACTATAAAATTCATATTTATAAACACAGCGTACATACATAAATGTATATATATGTGTGTGTGTGTGTGTGTGTGTATGTCTGTGTGTGTGTGTATGTATGTGTGTGTGTGTGAGTGTGTACTTATGCAAATGTATACATTTGTACATTTAAGTATATAGAAATATATATATATATATATATATATATATATATATATATATATATATATACGCGTGTGTATGCGTCTGCGTATGTACATGCATACGCTCATTAACAAGCACACACACACACACACATATATATTTATATGTATATATATATATATGTGTGTGTGTGTGTGTGTGAGCAATTTAGCGAGCCAAGTTCTTTTTGCTGAGTAATAGAATGATCTAGTTGTTATTTTTATTCATCTTGTTGATAAGATCGGTTTCTTGGCGCCATAGTCTACAAGAACGGAAAGAACTTTCAATTGGAAGTTCACTCTTATAAACTCTCTCTATCCTTTTGTTATCCTAAGTCTGATAACTTTTCAGCAGCAGAAGTCATGTCTGATAGTTTGATTTTGAGCCAATGTCCTTTCCTTTGCTACCACGACTTTCTCTCTCTCTCTCTCTCTCTCTCTCTCTCTCTCTCTCTCTCTCTCTCTCTCTCTCTCTCTCTCTCTCTCTCTCTCTTTCTCCCACTGTTGTGTATTGTTTCCTTCTTGGTGTTGCTCATTCTGTCTCTGTGTGTGTATATATACACATACACATTTCTCTCACCTCCTATTTCATTCCTCTACTGTTATTTAAATGTAATTATGTTAGAAGGTTGTATGTCAGCGTCTCTGTCTCCATACTCGAATTTTTTTTACAGCAAATGAAAAAATAAGTTAAATAAAGCAAAAACAAAAAAATCAAAACCCGAAAACAAAGAAAGTAATTCACAAAATTGCCGTTGTTGTAAGACATTATTACATTTCAAGATAATCCTCATGTAATTTCGTTTTGAGATTTTCGTCTGTAACGCGTTCCATCGAATGATTTATATATTTCTCTGAACTACATGTTTTTGTGTTTCGTTGGATCAAACTATTGTCTGTTTCTTAAAGAGATACTTTTCTATTGGAAGTCTCCTTGGCCCGTTATGTTATCATCAATTTAACGAGACACGAAGGTGTTGCCAATATTTAATTAAACGGATCCCGTTATGATTGGTATATCGATGCCATAAACACCTTTCTCGATGT
The DNA here is from genome assembly GCF_006345805.1 of Octopus sinensis. Taxonomy (NCBI): domain Eukaryota; kingdom Metazoa; phylum Mollusca; class Cephalopoda; order Octopoda; family Octopodidae; genus Octopus; species Octopus sinensis. Next base: position 67,372,197 of record NC_042998.1, on the reverse strand, counting down.
AATATAGATTTCACTCAATACTTGTCATTCAGAGAGAGGTACCAAGTATTCAGTTCCATTACATAAGATTGATACATAGTTACGTACATTAAAAGAAATCAGTTAATCTTACTCCCCGCCCAAGAAATATACATGGCTGATACTACGTAGAAATACGAAACGAAACAGCAATGCAGTAACGTGTACAATGAAAGAAAAAGAAGTATCAGGTTACGGCCTTTTTTTTTTCTCAAAGAAAAGAAAAAAATATATGAGGCAGGATTAATAGGAACTATGCGAAATTTACATATCTTGCAAAGAGAGCATCAGAATAATATATATATATATACTTCTCATCGACAACCATGATTGTCACACGCTGATGAAAGGTAAACACCTTGAAACTCGTGTGTATCATGTGTTGAAGACGGGGAGGATGACTCCCCTTCACAAATACTGACAGGACACAGATAGTGTGTCTATAGCCAGCTGGAGGAGGTATCTTCCTGGGGCTACAAACTACAGTAGCATCCACCCTTATGGGTTAGCCATATTCAAATGGCATATATGCATCACGATGTGTTACCGCTACTGTTTATAACTCGCTCTGAGATTTATCCTTATATATATATATATATATATATATATAAATGGATGAATGAATTATCCTTTGTTTACCGTTAACATTGAAAATTCAATAAACAGGGTAGCAAAATTTACGCAAGTAACAAAGATGTAGCGACCTATTCAAAGGTAGAAACTCCGGGTTAATGTGCAGTAATTTGTGTAGTATAAGTGAATAAATGGAGTTGAACGCAGATGCTATTAAAATTCTTTTACTTTCGACATATGTTTCGAAGACAACATTGGTTTTATTCCAAAGGAATAAACGGTGTAAAATGCAATCTTCTCTTCAGGAAAGAAAGATAACCTATCTCAACAACAAGACATTATAATAATTTTGATAACTGCTGTCATGAAAAATTTATAATCGAGGAAAGTAGGATTGTATCATAACGCGAAGAATACAGAACTTCAAGTATTCAACCACGAAATGCCCGTGTCAGTGAAAGTGAGAAACGGTAAGTCGCTGAAAGTAGTTGAAAATTTTAAATACCATGGTGCGTGAACACAAAGCATTGAAAAATACATCATATCAAGGAAAGCTCTTGCTTGGAGCATATGCCATAAATTGAGACAGGTATGGACTTCAAAGTTAGCATGGAAAGTGAAAGTGAAGTTTTTTTCTGGCAACAGTGGAATCTGTTCTATACGGGGCTGAAACATCGACACTAAATAAAGCATTGAAGAAGCAGTTGGACGGTTGTTATATGGGGATACTTAGAATGGTACTCAATGTATCGGTGAAGAGTCATACAACAAACGCCGACTTATACCGGGGACTGGCAAAAGTAACATTGAAGATACAGCTTAGAAGGATGAGGTTAGCTGGACAGTGCATCACAAAAACCGATGAAATTGCTAACAAGCTAGTGCTCTGGAAACCAACGGAAGGAAGTACCTGGAGAGGAAGGCGGAGGAATACTTGCTGGAGGATACTGGTATGGAGCTAAAGACCATTATGAAAGATCGAAATGAATGGGGAAAACGTGCGGTAACAGACTTGGGGCGTCCTGTGAGACGACTTAGATTGATAGATAATTTACGATAACGTCCACAAACCGATACCGGTTATCAAACTACAGATGGCGACAAACACACACACGTTAATGCACACGCAATCACGCACACACACACACACACACACACACCACACACACACACACACACACACACACACACATTATAAGTTTGTACTTAATTCATCGACCTCCGAAAGGATGAAAGGCAAAGTCAACCTCGGCGGAATCTGAACTCAAAACGTAAAGACAGACGAAATACCACTAAGCATTTCGCCCGACGTGCTAACGTTTTTGCTAGATTGCCGCCTTGATTATATAAAAAATATCTAAAAGCTCATATTATTAGTCATGTTAGTGTAGTAAAGTTAACACCGCCACCGCTAGTGGCGGATCAAACACAATAACTAGGACAATTAAGAACAATTATTATGAATCGGTTTCCAGCCGTAGTGTAGTTCAAACCGCTCTGAGCCAAACATAATCATCCCCTACGTCACCATAATCAATACCACTTCCATATTAACAAATGCCTCTTATTCTGAGTTACCATCCTTAGCTTGTCGAATTCCTCACGTTAAAGATCGGATGCTAGTAATATGATGATGCTAAAGTAACAGATGTCAATAAAACATGCTTTCAACATATGCACCCTATGTTATAACTGAAATTAGAGAATTATTGCGATATTCGTATACGAAAGAGTAGAACGGTATCGGTGACTTAATTGCAATACTGTTATACTGGCATCTATTTCAAGCAATAATGCGTGGTTAAGGTGGGGAAAATGCATAAGAATATTGTGAAGATACTCCTTTTTGAGTCACTTACTATGCAAATTCGATTCTACAGTGTAGATCTTGGCCTAGTGTCTTCTACGGTGAATTAGCAGCCTCATATAACCTTGTGGGTGAAATGGTTGAGCGGAAACCATTGAATTGGTCGTACCTATTCTATCATGTTAGACGTAATCCTCACTTAGTTAACATCATTACCTTATCATTGGACGAAATTTAACGGAGACCATTGGTAGGATTCACGCCATTCATCTATTTTGGTTATAGCTACATATTTATCTTGATTCTTCCACTGGTCATATAGAACATCCAAAATTTTTAACCTTTATCCTTTTCCATTTCCCTAAGATATACGAATGATATGTTGACAGATCGAATTAATAAGTTACCTGGTAGTTGACCTTCGTTAAACGCAATAAAATAATTACTGGTTTCTATGTGTTATGTTATTAGTTTTACGTAAAACATTAATATAACGAAAATGTAATATTTCTTTGACACAGGTATTACGAGAGGGTGCTGAAAATTAACTGGCTTTAAGGGTATTGTGAAATACATGGCAGGAGGCTCAACCTTCTGACTTAAAAAAAAAACCCTGAAGAACCGCTGCAATTTGTGTGTGAAGCTGATTGGGGAATATATTAAATGAAGTCATAATTAACTGATCCTCCTATATTTTCTTTTATCCAGTGACAGTAACTTTTGAGCATAATCCACATAACCAAGCTGTACTTTGCTTAGAAGAAGACGGAAACGAAACAGCAGATTTCGTGAATGTCACATGTACTAAAATACGTATTACAACAATTCATGCAGTTATAAGTCTAAGATTATTGAATTACAGAAGTGTAAATATTGGCTGGTTTGATAATAATGTACTTCGGAATTAAACACAATCTGTTTGTTACTTTATAGTCAATAGGCTATCTAAGCTGAGCTTTTACTCAGAATACAGAAAGGTGTGAGACTAAATATTAATTCATATCTATTCTTCTTGTGCTGTATTTTCCAAATAATATGAACCTATTCTCTACATGGTAATTCCAGACTGCGTCAATCAAAAGTCAAACTCATTTCTGTCACAAGGTGAAATAATATGTTATTCCTGAGGTGCTATCGCTGTAATTAAAGAGAGAAAAAAAGACTAAAAGTAAACTCGAAAACTATTTACAAACTTAACATGACAATAGTTTACTTTTCACGAGGCACAATTGATTGGAGGACAACCTGATGTCCACATATATGCTAGAAGCATTATCAACAGAAATAGAATAATGCAACATATGATGAAAATGTAAACTTGTCAGAATGTGTTGCTGCTAGAGGCTTCGTGGCAAGTAAATAACTTGATCAACAGCCACTGATCACACACAGAGAAAATATATGGAATTCACAGTATTTAATTGAAACATGCATTAAAAGATTTACGAATATGTGACGGCTTGGTACTTGGTATAGATATCACGGTATGTCGTAACACTATCTCGTATAATATTTGTATTTTTACTAACAGAAAGTGATATGATTGGGTAATCTTGGTTGGTTATATTCTCCATGTGGTTTCAATAACTTATTGGTCTCGGATAAAAAATATTCAGTTAAATTACACCCATATAGAAGTGACCTGGGTGTTTATTAAGATGTATTAAGAAATGAATTGACCTGTGTTCCGCATTTGTATTGGCCTATTTAGGGTGTGTGCCAACTGGGTTAGCCCCTCATTTTGCTGTCCCAACCCGAGCCACAAACCTATACAGGCTTACAAAAAGACCTTAAAATACCACCCATAAAAGCGCTAACTGTAGGGGAAAGAAATTCCTCGCCCACTCAGCTATGCAACTGACTACCTGGGGCGACATAAATATCCATATGATGCCTGTCTTCGGCCCTCTTTCTTGATACGTTTTTGATTTCTCAGTTGAGAAACTCAACTGAGAATAGCAAAACAAAACATTTTCCCGAAAGTTAGTGAATAGTTGCAAATCTAGTGCAATAATATTGGCTCTGATATTTGGTGCAAGGCCAGCAATTTTTGGGGAGGAGCGAAGTTTATTAAATCGACCCCACTACTGGACTGGTTCTTATCTTATTGATCCCGAACAAAATGAAAGGTAAAGTCAATTTCGACTTTGAAGTCAGGACGTAAAGCTGTTGAGCGATGTGCCCGGCCCGCTAACGATTCTACCTGCTCGCAAACCTATTCTAATACAGTAATATTGAAAATGTAAGCATTTCAGACTATTTCAGAATCAAATAAACATATGAAATGGCTGGAGATTACATAAGAGAAACGACGTAAATGTTAGTCCTGAATTTAATGAGATAAGGGTTTCGTAAAAATAAGTGCATAGAAAATAAACAGTAACGTGTCTATTCATTCTTAAATCGTTCTGGCAGATTCGATCGTGAATATCTGATTGCTGTCGTTATTACTTGGATTGTCACTGCGTTGCGTGCACCCCATGAATTATAAAATAAAATGAAGTAAAAGAAAATAGCTCAATGTCTGAGGAAAATCAAATTAGAGCAACTTCAAAAAGAAAAAGTATGGATGATGGAAAGAAATTAACAATTAATGGATTGGAATTTCGATACAAAACATGAATAAAATAAACTTAAAGCTCAGATGAATTTAGAATACTTCTAGAAAAATAATATATCAATAAAAAATAATATATGTACATAAAAATATATAACATGGCTGAAAGCCTCATCCGAGATTTAATAGAAGAAATGACATTCAAGTTTTAGAAATTACAGTGATGAAGATTAGTATGAGTTGAATTTTAATGAGGGTTAGCTTCCTCAAAGAAATAAAGATAAATCAGAATGACTCTGAGAATTTGTAACACACACACACGCACACACACACGCACGCACGTGCATACACTCATACACGCAAACACACACACAATCAAACACGCACAAACTCATACAAAACAGGATACAAACATCACATGCATGCAACATACAAACACGAAATATACAAACTCACTCCCCCCATAAACGTATACTCGAAAATAATCTGAAATATTTTCATGATTTACATATATAGTGAATCAATCACCGCATTATTCAATCAGGTTGACTAAGCATACGAATAAAAAAAAAACTTACAACAAATAACAAACCAAGCAAACAAGAAAATGCAGTCAGAGCTGTATATAATGTATATATATATATATATATATATATATATATATATAATATATATATATATATATATATATATATATATATATATATATATAGATATATATATATATATATATATATATATATATATATATTTATAAATATATATATATATATATGTATAAATATATATGTATATATATATATATATATATATTATATATATATATATAAACATATATATATTTATACGTTTGAGTGTGTGTGTGTGTGTGTGTGTTTATATATGTATATCTCTACGCATGCTTATATATACGTATATGACATTCGGTTTATATATTAATACGAACCCCATCTATACACACACACACACTCTCACATGCACACATATATCATATGAATTATATATATATTATTCAGTAGTTTTATCTTTATTGCGAGCTTTCACCTCACTAGCGAGCGCAGCTGTGGTTTGCTGTGATGCTTTTATGGTTACTGTATTGAAAGTGTTTTGCGTAGGATGTGTGCAATGCCCAGTAGTGCAATTTTCTGTATGTTATATATATTTGTAAGTCACGGTGTTTTTGTTACGTATTTCTCCAAATATTTCGTTATGATACCTAATGCGTCCACTATGACAGGAATTGTTTCTGCTTTTAGACTCATTCGTGTTACCTCTAATTCCAGGTCTTTGTATTCTGAAAGTTTCTCCATTTCCTTTAGAGAACCGTTGTCATCTGCTGGTATTGATACATCAATTAGAAAGCATTTTTTCTTCATGATCTCTGACAACTATATCTGGCATTTTGGCCTTAATTTCTCTATCTGTGTGTATTGGCATATCCCAGAGTATGGTTGCTTTCTAGTTTTTTTGCAACACAAATTCATAAACGTATATATATATGTATGTAGGCATGTATATATATATATATATGTACGTATATATATATATATATATATATATATATGTATGTATGTATGTATATATATATATATATATAATATATATATATATATATATATATATATATATATATATATATATATATATATATATATACGTGTGTGTGTATTATTTATTTACTTTATATATATATATATATATATCTGTTTACGTATTTATTGACTTATTTCATTCGTATACTTGAATCACACATATGTTTGTAATCAATTAATAAATAAATATAATTGCGTGTTTAATGACTGGTGCTTGTCGATTGTTTATCCTCTCCATTTTCTCATTTGCCTTATATATATCCACGTGTGTGTATGTATGTGAGTGTCTATGTTATTGTGTGTGTGTGTATGTGTGTGTGTGTGTATGTGTGTGTGTGGAAGGCATGAAGATGTTAGCTGTAGTGACTGTGAGGTCGGTTCACGGTTTTTAAATCCTTGCTTCGAATCTCGACCTCGGCCACAAGTATTCTTCTTGTAAATGGCGTATTCCGTCTAATCAGTTAAAAAATTACTTGTAACATTTGAAGGGATACTGCATATATGTATGTGTGCATATAAATATGTAGTTGTTTGCGTATGTGTATGGATGTTCAGGTGCAATCGGTTTACAGACGAAAGAAATAAACACTATACATTTGTAGACGTTGAATTGATGACTCAAACAGCCATCGCATGGCTAATGTTTATCATACATTGGCCGCATGCAATTTTGAAGAAGAGATATTACTGGCCGTTTGTGAATGTATTTGCAACTTCACGGGACAAAACAATTTGACGAGACACTCATAGGAGAGGAAGAGTAATTTTAAGTTGTTCGTGTGGTAATTTCCGTTAGTGCGGTAATTAAGTTTTGGATGGTCAGTCGGCTTAAAATGACCCGGTGTAATGGTTGAGTTTGCTGGACGCTACCTGCTACTTCTATCCAGATCATTTTAAGGGCAATACTTATAAGGTAGCACCTCTGCTGAACTCTCTCAGCAATACATCAAGATATAATAAAGCATTAATATACTCAATCCCGAGGCTTCTAAACAAAACGGATCAGGGATTTAGAGTACATAATATCTCGACAGAAAAGATGTCAGATATTAATTATAGTTTCCTCTTGGGGAATTGATAATAAGCTCATGTAGTTACTTTGGATGAAATATTATTCTCAAACGAACTTTTTCACACTCATACCTACATATATGGATACACATTTATATGTATGTGTGTATGTATGTATGTATGTATGTATGTATGTAGTATGTATGTATGTATGTATGTATGTATGTATGTATGTATGTGTGTATGTATGTATGTGTGCGTGCATGCATGTATGTATGTATGTATGTTGTATGTATGTATGTATGTATGTATGTATGTATGTGTGTATGTATCTGTCTGTTTGTCTGCCTATCTATCTATCTATCTATCTATCTATCTATCTATCTATCTATCTATCTATCTATCTATCTAATTAACCATCTATCTATCTAGCTAGCTAGCTAGCTGTCTGTCTGTTTGTTGATCTATACTATATATATAGGGAGAGAGACAGGGGAGAGAGAGAAAGAGAAGGATGATGAGAAAAAGGGATAGAGAAAGCGAGAGAGGAAGAGAGAGACTATGTCTGCGTGTTCATATTTGTACGTGTATGATCTGCATTTTTGTCCAACATAAGAGGCAACTACTAACTCAATTTGAAAGGAGATATGATAAACGGTTTACATGTCTACATAGTATCTATTATCTGTGTTTTCTGGGAGGCATTTAACATATATTGTAATGTTCATATCCCAGCAGTTCCCAGCAGTCAGATATTTATTAAAGTTATCCAACTCTTTTATAATATTCTTACAAGAAATTATTGATAAAACACTTCATATCGATCTATGCAAACGTGCATATTTGCATTGAGTTCGCAAAGTAACTGTTGTACAGTTGGGCTTCATTGCATTACGTGTAGAGCAAAGATAAAATTAGATTTCATCTTCTAAGTCATGATCAAGTTTATGAAATTACGACAAAGCATGTCTTGTTTCAATCTGGCTGGAACATCATTTCGAAGCCTACTCTCTTTGATTTTCGGTTTTCTCCACACCCGTCTCCCACACCGATTTCTCTGTACATTGCTGAGGTGTAGCGTAATGTTTTTATTAATGGTTCTAAGTTTATGTTCTCATAAATTATTTATATACATTTCGTTCTGCTGGAAGAAATTTGGCTGCAAAATTTCAGCTACTTCACAAGTGAAGAATTCTAAATATATGGAAAAATCATTCTTAGCAAATTTTTGATGATTAAAAATAAATAAATAAATAAAACATTAAAAAAAACATTTTTTTTTTATGTTAGGTGACATATATTCTTGGAATATTTGGTGTAATTTTCATCCTTGCTCTCAAGATAACTTTTCGGTAGTTTTGCCGTTTATTCATAGTTAGATGAAAGTCAAAGTAAATTCATAGCATATCTATTCTGTTTTATTTTATTATTCATGTATACAGTATCCTGTAGTCTCCTCTACATATTCTGGAACATATAACAAACCATTAATACCACTCTTGAATTAAAGATGGAGCATCTACAGGGTTGTGTCACTTGCTTGAATTAATAACCAAACTTGCATCAAACTACACGTTATTGTCTTAAAGAGTATTGTAACAACGTCTGTGGTGCAATATTCCTGAAATTAGGACAGAGTAGTCATGGTTGGATTACCTTGATCCTGTGGTCTTTTGATATCTTTGGGTTAGGAATTCAAGAACAATATTAACCACTCCTGAATGTCACGAAAGTAACTTATTTAAGCAGGGCACACTAACGTTAAACTCAAAAGCCAATATACCAGCTCCTAGCTGATCATCCAATCTGTTAGAAATAGCATGAAATGTTTTGTATCTTAGAAATCCATATTAAAAAATGTAATCGATTGAATCAAACAGTCTGTGGAACATTGTGGGCAAACGTAGAGAGGTACGATAAATGTTGGCATTCCTTTGGGTATAGGTTTGCCAATAATATCTATCGGTTTGTCTCAATAAATATAATACACGATCAGCACTTTAACTTATCCATATTTCAGTCGCACAGCTCATATTTAAATCTTCCTTGAATACATATTTACTACAACTGTATATCAATGGAAAACACACACACACACACACACACACATACAAGCTCACACACACATACACACGCTCACACACGCATACACACACACGCTTGTAGGCCAAATCTTCGAAGTCACCGCCACCCAGTAAAGATTATCTAGTAAAGATCACACTACCACTTTATCGACCAGACCATCATATGCTGTTATAGACCACTGGTCACTAATCGCTTCAAATTCTGTCTTGATTACACCATTCTGTTCCATCTTGACTCAAACTGCTTAAATAAATCGTCTTCCAATCATCGTAGAGGCATTCCAAGTGGTCTTTCTGATTTTGGATACTACGCAGCAACTGCATGAGTCTATCATTTGGGTGAGAACCTTGCAACATCTCCGGCTCAGAGGAACTTGTGCTTTCGATATTCTGCGATATCATTGTTTTTTCTCTCTGGTCTTGAATTATATCATTTGGAATATACTCTCATAATGATATTCCTAGCATAGATCTTTCCATGGCCGTTTGCGCCTTAGCTTACCGATGTTCTCTCCCGCTGCGTAGTAGCCCACGTCTCACTTGTGCATAATAGACATATACTCTACTAAAAAGTATTGAGTAACTCTCCACTTGAATATTTAATTATTTTTATACATAACGGTATAAAAACAAACCTTAATATGTAGGGTGGGCCAATTAGATGGGACGCATTTTAAATGCTAGTATCAAGGATCATAAAAATGATAGAATACCAAATATGTTTATTACATAACTAATTTACAAGAGTTCAATATATTATCTGATATTTGAATATTACATCCTGGAGATGGTCACACTAAGAAGAAAATATTAACGAACTCGCATTCTCATATCAAGCACACTTCAGCTTGGAATACCAACTGGAATGGTGGAATTGACTTTCTCACCGAGGTTTGTAACAACACATAGGATCACATTTTGTGATGGTGCCTGTCACCTTCCAAATTGCTTTCAGAATTTTCTTTGGGCTGCCACGTGAAACGAGGGATCTTTGGCTGGTGAAGTATGCTTCGACCACGAAAGCAATTTCTTTTGGAGTTCACCAAAACCAACTACGTGTAAAAAATAGTAAAATCGCAGAAAATATCTTGAACTCCCGTATAATAGTTAAGCAATAGATATAATTGGTACTCTATATCATTTATATTATCAAAGATACTAGCAGTTAAAATGTGTCCCATCCTGTATATTCCAAACTGATTATATTTTTTGCTTATCAGATGCTTAAAAATTACTATAATCCAGGCCCTCTATTGATTTGAAGTACCGATAGCCGACAAAGATCAACGAATAACTTACATAGTCATTTGAATAAGACAGTATTATTCCCTGCGAAACGTGACTCTTTTACAGATTTAGGAAGAGTTTATGAAAGAGAACAATAGAGAAGAGACTCCATTCTGATGACATATAGTTATTCACACATTTCCTTCAATGCCATATCGAAAGTAGGGTTGTTTCCTACTATGGCAAAACAGACGAGTAAGAACACAGGAGGTAGCAAGGCGCCGAAAATGTATTAATTTAATGGCATAGTTTCGCTCATAAACTTGATTCTGCAAGCAATAGAGAGAAACATTGCTTACTTTCAACATCATTACTTTCCAAAGTGATATTTTGCTTTTTACTGCCAAGTCAATATCGAAACGTCAAACTCTATCTATCCGCATCTAATATGAACATGTGAGAAAGTTACTTTTTGGCAACGTTGACGTCTAGCGGTTCCTGTTTTGGTCTTATCATATATCTAGTCTGCTCGATTCAATGTTGAATGTTTTAAACTTTGACAAAACTATGCATAATCATTGTAGAAATATTATATTCATAGGAGGCAAAATCGTGCGTTTTTAAACCGATTGCTTGAACAGCTGGGTATAAATGATTCGACTCCACTCGACGACATCTTGTAAGATCATATGAAAAAATATCAATTGACATATGCACATACACACACATTCACATAGACATACAAACACACACACACATGCACGCGCGCACGCACACACACACGCACAAAATGACGCATTTTAGCATTCTTTCAAATTTTCGATGTAACCAATACGTTTAATAAAGATATGATGAAGTGTTTGGCTGCCAAATTTGGTAGAAAAATATTGCGAAAAAACCCGTCATTTATCTATATCTATATACATACGTACATACATACATACATACGTACATACATACGTACATACATACATACATACATACATACATACATACATATATAGTTGTGTGCGTGTGGTTCTAAATTTGTTTTGAAACATTCTTAATGGGAATTTAGTCAACTAGTTAAATAATTAAGTAACCGATTGCTTGATTAATCTTTCGGCCAATCTATGAAAGAAGTCGATTAGTTAATTGGTTAACTAATTAGCAACTAATAATAAAATTGGTGAAATGAAACGAGTATGCGCATTGATAAATGACACTCCTAAGATATAGCAGGGCATGTGTGTGTGTGCGTGTGTATGTGTGTGTGTTTGTGTGTGTGTGTATTTCCACTAATATATCTAATTAGTTTTTGAACGTACACTTTTATTATATTCTTCTGTATTGACTTTTCGTATTGTTGGATCCAATCCCTGTATAAGCACAAATAAATTACGTTTGATATTCGAGGCTCTGATGGACCCATATTGTGTTATTCAGTCATAAGAGTCGACTAACCCTTATTGCAGAAACTGCTATAAGCTAATGAAGTTCATAAGATAATGATATATTCCTGTATCATCTCTCTTTCCCATTACAGCTGTATACTCAGCCAGCACTTCGTTCCGAAACACACGTACATTGAGTTCTACATCGGGTTACAGATCTCACAATGCTTTAGCGATATATATATATATATATTATATATATATATATATATATATATATATATATATACATATGTATGAACTGCCGTATTCAAACATAGTAATTAGTAGTAGACAAGAAGCTCGCAATGACAAATATATCTAAAACCAGTTATACATTGCCAAATATACTAGACATTATTAAAACTTCACATCTTTATACGCTCCCGTGGTCGCACCAGTTGATCACGTCTCCTCTCCTCTCCTGCCTATAGATTACACTGGACTCTTTGTTGAGGAAAAATCGCTCCAATACACCACGACGTCTGAAGCTTTTGTACCTTTTGAAAATTTCGCTTTAATTTCTCTCCTTGTTTCTTTCTGTGTTCCATTCTGTAGAAGAGCGTAGGCTCGAAACATCAAAGTCCTTTGCACTGCTTTTACACTGCTGACCGTTATACTAATACATCTGTATATATATATATATATATATATATATATATATATATATATACAATTATATAGGAAGGGAATTCACAAAAATAAAAACAAGAGACGAAGACAGGTGGTGTAGACAACAAACAGATGTATTAGTATAACGGTCAGCAAGTGTAAAAGTCTTTGATGTTTCGAGCCTACGCTCTTCCACAGAATAGAACACAGAAAGAAACAAGGAGAGAAAATAAAGCGAAATTTTCAAAAGGTTCAAAAGCTTTAGACGTCGTGGTGTATTGGAGCGATTTTTCCTCAACAAATAGGCAGGAGATGAGAGGAGACATGATCAACTGGTGCGACCACGCGAGCGTATAAAGACGTGAAGTTTTAATAATGTCTAGTATATTTGGCAATGTGTAACTGGTTTTAGATATATTTGTTATTGCGAGCTTCTTGTCTACTATTAATTATTATGTTTGAATACAGCAGTTCATACACCGCCGTATTTTCTGACACCTCCAATATAAAAATATATAGACACAAATACAAATATCTGAAGCGAGAGTAAAACAAATATCAGCTCAACACTTGGTGTGTTTTGCTGACCGTTTTGCTCGATAGTTTCAATTAGTTTTATCAAATGTTATTTTAGTCTCTAAATTAATAATACCTTGTGACAGATAATTTAGAGATAGAACAAAATATAATATTCATAATTAAGTTGAAGATAAAACGTCTCACATTATTTAACCCACGCGGTTTCTTTTCCGAAATCGACTTGCAAATGTGAATTTTCACAACAATTATTTTTATATTATGTGTAATGGGTTGACAATAATGTATTGTGTCCGTAACAAATATATCTTTATTTTTAATGATGTTTGATGGTGATATAATTAATAACTACAACAATTTTTCTAAGACGCAGTATCAAAGATGCAGCTGGAAGTTTTGCAACAGTAAATAAGAAATTACTATAGCTTATATACGAAATGAAAATTGACTGTTATTTTCGATGTATGACAACTCGATCACATCAGTAGGTAGAGCAGCAGAATGTTAAACTCATGAGCGATTGTTCGATCCCAAACTTGGGCGCTGTTTTTATTTAATTTTTTTTTCGTAGTGTACATTCTCTGTTTCTGTGTACCTCAGGAGTTTATATAATAATTCTCCAAAATTTAAAATTTGTATGACTAATATCATTAATAACAATAACGGATTCTGATCTAGGCAAAAACATAGCAATATGGATGGCATAGGTTAAATTGATGCCATCGTATTCAGTCCTTGACAGGTACTTTACCTTATCAATATCGGAAGGATGAGAGACGAAGGTGACTCCAGTATAATTTGATCTGGGAACGAAAAAATTCGGAAGAACTATTGATAAACCATTTTCTTTATTCTTAATTATGTTTCTGTCAGCTAATCGAATTTGCTTTCTGATTTATACATACATCTAGCAATTATGAAGGGTAAGATTTGTCGACGTCGTCAGTCCAAGTAGTTAGCTAGTTTGTCCGATGCACTAGAGAAACATTTTGCAGGGGAGAGGAAGAAATGAATCGTCACAAAATATGGAATTTTAGAAACTTTTTGATTTTATAAGTGTGAAAGTCAATAATAATGACAATATGTGTGTGTGTGTAATGTACATACTCACATACAAACAAACACACACACACATATCTATATAACATGTAAGAGGGGGAGGTCTGGAATCACAGAGTTCTAAAGAATTTGTTTTGCTTTATGTAGGTCCATTAGTTTAACATTTTCTAGTTTCGATTATGCGGAGCATTAATGGTGGTGACATTTTGGATTTAATCTGGACTTAATAATATATGAACTAATAATAAGCATTATCAGATTATTTATCCACACGTGTTTTACACACACTGGCCATGTGCTTCTTCTCTAGACTAATACTTCGGCTCTTCCTATGATTCGGTTACAGTTTCAATTCGAGAACAGCTTCAACTATTAATAATTTCGAGTGAAAGATACGAGGACATGGATATGTAGGGGGAAAACACTCATTGCTTTTGACTTACTTTATTCCATCATAAATAAATGCAAAATAAATCATAAATCGTAAATAAATTCTAAGGTTCTGATAAACTACCGTCCTTAAATTTTGCATCCGCCCACTGACAGGCCTTGGTATTCCAATCACATTTTTACTAAATATATTATTCGAACTATGTAGAAAATATACTTCCAAGCAAGTAGGTAATTGCTAGTTACTATATATGATAGCAGAAATTATTTTTCTGATGAACAATCCAATTTAATTAATCGTTATATTTCCTTAGTTGAAAACGATATGATTTATTTGTCAACAATGTTTTGGTGTTCAAATAATTAAAAAATATGGTATCTGCTATCTTTTTAAAATCTGAATCAACCTTATTAAAGATATGAAACTATGAGGTTAGTACATTACACGGCATGCGGAAGGAAATATGATGAAAGCTAGGAAATGCCTTCAGCTAAAGTTCACATTAATAAAAAGAGAACATGTGTGACGAAATACATCAAGGAGAACTGACGGAAATCCCTAACTTTGCTTCAGTACGTTTTGATGGTGTTATTGATAGTACACCTAAAGGATAATTTCCGATTATATAATTTTTTTGAACTAAGGAAATTAAGAATTTCTATAGCATGACACTTCCGGAGGAAAGCCACATGCTCTTCAGAAATTGAAAAAAAATAACTGCTTCATGGTATATTTTAATTGTATGATTTCCGTTTCTTCTTTTTTATTTTTGCATTGGGAATCTAGTTGAAAATATGGAAGTTAAACAGACAAATGAGTTAAGATATCACCCCCAAAACTGCTTAGGGGCCTCTCTAGATATAACACGCAAAATCAACACACGCAGCGTGCACTATTTACATATGTATGTGGATGTATGTGTGTGGATGTATGTGTGTGCATGTATGTCTGTATGTGTGTATATGTGACTGTCTATAAATATGTATGGAAGTATGTATGCATATATATGTGCGCGTGTGAATATGAGTGTGTGTGTGTATAAATATATATATATATATATATATATATATATGTATATGTGTGTGTGTGTGAGTGAGTGACTGTGCGTGTGTGTATTGCATTTTAGATCACGTTATTTATAACGAATCAATATTTGGCATTAAACTGAAGGATTAGTCAATACTTTTTAGCAGAATACATGTACTCTGCTAAAAGTCAGCGGTTGTTAGTGCCTTTGGAGTTCCGTCTTACTCGCTTTCGTCAGAATACGGTATATTTAAATGTATAAAAGAATACCGTAATTTTCTTGAAATTTTGCATTTTATGTAAGTAAGAAAATTGATTTGAAATAAACGATTGAGTAAAGCAGGCGAATGTTTAGGCAAAATATGTAAAATGATATCAATGATTGAAAACAAAAGATATATTGTCATAATATACGTAAGTTGTTTAATAATCTAATAATGTTTCAGGAAAACTTATACTTTCCAAACAAAAGGACGGAAAGAAAACTACATATGGATTATAGAAATTTGTTGTTATCAGCGTAACATTCAAAGTTTTGTGCGGTTTCAGAATATTTCAATAGTCCGCTAACAATGCATTTTCCCGAAATCATTGCCTTGTTTCTTCCCTATACTTAAAAGTGGAAATCTTTCTTGAACTACTATACGATTATTAAATAACCCACGTAAGCGAATACGTTATCCTTTTTCCTTTTCACTTTGCATTCATTAACATCCTCTTAGACGGTTCATATAACACCTCAGCTGCATTGCTTAATGATTTTTTTTAAACATTTAAACGTATATATATATATGTATGTGTGTTATGTCTTTAACTTGTTCTAGTCATACAGCTATATATGCAGTTTTGTATCCTGAGGCGACATTTCAAAAAGTTTCTCGATTTTTACTTGTCTGTTTACTTAAACTGTCTCCGAATGAACTGAGAAAGAAGGGAAAAATCCTTCTCATATAAGTAATTAAACCATAAAAAAATAAAATAATGAATAAAAGGATAAACGAGCAAGTAATTAAGAAATAAAATAAGATAAATGATATTTTAATCCTTGTTTTGGTTTAGTGATATTGTTTATAGCAAAAGACCAACCTCGATCAAACTAACCAAACTAACCCAGTGTAAATATTAGACCCTTTGCTCATTAATATTGGTTAAATGCGTTGCCGTCTTTAGCGATGTATAACTATGAAATCTAGGTCTTGTTTGTCGGCTCCAAGTAGGAAATTCTGGCTCAACTTCCATACGTGTGTGAAATGCTATTGCCGATGGTATATTCGCATCAGTAGTTTCGTAAATTAAAACCCAAAAGAGAATATTTAGCATAGAGTTGTTTTTCTATGATTTAGAATTATAAAATGTAGAGGCCTATAGGTAATTCTAGTGAATGAATAACCCAAATGAACTCCTCGCCTTCACACTATAGAAAGATCATTATCGACAATATTAATGATATTTTCAGTGGATATAATAAAATAACCTCGGGTGAAAAAAGTTTCAAAATAGATGCATTATTCATCTACAAAGGCTTCGTTCAACTGGTGATGAATTAGTGGCATATTCTTTATGAAATATAATACTTTGTACTTCGCTTATATGGTCCTAAGCTAAGTGCATTTAATTAAATTCTCTAATTAATATTAAAGTTACGTGATTTTGCCATTGTGATTAAACGTAATTCTATTAGGTGTTGCAGATATAATTTCATTAATATATATGTATGAATGTATATATATATATATATATATATATAATATATATATATATATAAAAAGCATATATAAGAGGAGTAGCCACCAAGATGGATTCCTAATATGCTTGAAGAAGACGCCAGATCTCCTTACCACGAAGAATATGTTCTCAAAAATTTCTGTAAGCGTCAGAATGTAAGCGAGCAAGACAAATGAAAAGATACAAAATATGGCAATAAACTCATACCTCGATACTTAATAGCGAAAGCAAAATTCTTAGGTATGGATTTTATTGGCAAATTTTGAATCTTTTCATTTGCCTTGCTCGCTTACATTCTGGCGTTTGGTGAAATTTTTGATAACATGTTCTTCGTGGTTAGGCGATTTCGAGTCATCTTCAAGCGCATTAGGAATCCACCTTGGTGGCTATTCCTCTTATATATGTAACATAATTCATAATCTTCGGACTCTTTTAGACATGGTAGGTCACTGGTTTACATTGACATTAATTAATAATATCAATTTCTAGTCTCATGATATATATATATATATACTATGAAAAATGACCCTAGTATTTTTCCGATGGTTGGATAATTGAAGAGATGGCGGCGTGGATTTCCACCTCGGCATCCGAAACTCGGAGTTTTATCATGGCTACCGAATAATTGTCTCATATTACATTTACAGATAAGTTCCTCTATTTACATAATATAGGGGTCTCTTTCATGCTTTTGTTGTGTTACCATTTTTATCAATATATATATATATATATATATATATATATTATATATATATATATATATTATATATATATATATAATATATATATATACATATATATGTATATATGTATGTATGTATGTATTATGTATGTATGAATGCATGTATTTATGTATGTATATATATATATATATATATATATATATATATACATACATAAATACATGCATTCATACATACATAATACATACATACATACATATATACATATATAGATGTATATATGTATATATATATATATACATATATATATATATATATATATCTATATATATATATATATATATATATAGATATATATATATATATATATATATATATTATATATATATACATATATACATATATATGTATATATGTATGTATGTATGTATGTATTATGTATGTATGAATGCATGTATTTATGTATGTATATATATATATATATATATATATATATAGATATATATATATATATACATACATAAATACATGCATTCATACATACATAATACATACATACATATATACATATATATATATATATTATATATATATAATATATATATATATATATAATATATATATATATAGATATATATATATATATATATATGTAAAAAAATACAAACTGGGACAAGAACGCAAAACATATATATATATATAATATATATATATATACGCACATGAAACGAAAGTGTTAGCCTTTTTGTACTCTTGCTAACTTTCATAGAATATTCAAACTAATTCGCTCTGTTTACATTTTCTAAGATGTCAATATTATTGAGTGATTGAGAATTGAAGCAAATTTCGATAAAAAAAAAGCAATATAAAACGAAGAATGCCAACCGTTTGTAATTTATTTTTATATATCAAATTTATTTATTATTCTGTTGATAATGCAAATGCTTTATGGGAAATGTTCCCGTTACTTAGCGGTTCGGCTAAAGTGAATAAGCGAATATGTACTAGGCTTGCGAAGAATAAGCCGCGGTGTCGATTTGTTCGACTAAAACCCCTAAGATGATGTTCCAGCCTGGCCGAAGTCAAATGACTGAGACAAGTAAAAGAATAAATAAATAGTCATGTTCAGAACCACGTGGATGAGCTTTCGATCTAGACTACTTAAAAGGATACAATAAATATTCAATTTGAAGAAATGTAAGTCAATTTAGTGTAAATGTTAAAGATTCTGCGAAATACGTTTTTCCGCTAATACTCTGATACAATAGGGTAACCAGAGTTGAGAGCAGTAATTCCAGACAGGCTCATGACAAATGTCCTCCATATGTCCAGCATAGTTTCCTGATCTCTTGTTCTGAAGGTTCTCAGTTATATATTGTGTGGAAAACTATAATGTTTCAATAAATTGGGTAAATGTTTGTAACTTCGCCAGGGACACTAGGCTTACTTATCAAAGCTAGAAAAAATTGCTAGGAGCTGAAATCGTATGTTTCTCTACAAAGCACCAATAGGTACATGCAATGGAATATAGTACTATTTCGAGTATTCATACGATTATTCTAGATCACAGACAATAGTGTAAACAGACGAGGTATGTTTTATATATTAACTTAAAAACGATATATTACAAATTGGCAATATATATGTTTGGAAGCATTTGCATTGAAACATTTATACGGAAGCATATGTATACCTGCGCACATAATATATACGTCTATAAATACATAAAAGTTATGTGTGTGTATATGTATACACACACACGCACGCTCACACACACTCACACGCACACATACACACACACACACACACACACACGCACACATATATATATATATATATGAATAAGAGCGTGGTGACTGTAGTTTATATAAATACATCAAACCGCTACCAGACACCACGGCCCAGTCATGTGTAACCCACTGTAAACTGGCCGCACAGCGGGACAGCAGATATCCTTTGTCTGTTCGCCTCTAATAATACATTTGAGTTGTTTATGACCTTATTCAAAGACAGCGTGAACGTGGGTAGTATGTCCACGAGACTACTGGTGTGTGTTTATGGCTACATGTGTATGCTTAACCATAGATAGATGCATAACCCAGAAATCCCCTGTCGTTATGGCCAACGGCCTGCTGATAGCAACAAACAACTTACTGACAACAACACGCCGTATAATCGAACCAAGTGAAACGGAGTCTATTCAGCGAGGTACCTACTTTATTTTTTAGTGTTTCATTCTTTTACTTGTTCCAGTCATTTGACTGCAGTAATGCTGGGGCGCCACCTTGAAGCGTTTTAGTTATTTTTTAAAGCCTAGTAAATGCCCTTGTTTTATCCGTCCAGTTGGCCGAACCGCTAGGTTACGGGACATGTATGTATGTATATGTGTACATGCGTGTGCGTGTGCGTATATGTATGTATATATATATATATATATTATATATATATACATATTCTCATATATATAAATATATATATATATATATATATATATATATATATATATATATACATATTCTCATATATATAATATATATATATATATATGTTAATAAAATAGAACATATGCATATATATAAACATATATGTACGTACCTACCTCTACATGTACATATACACGCATATATGTGTACAGGACACCAAAAAGACGTCGAACACATAGAGAGACGACAAACATAGACACAAACCAAGGAACACGACAAGCAAAAAAAAAGAGATACAGGACAATAAGCACAACGAAAAATCCCCTTCTTCAGTCGGTAAGGTTTCATCTACTAAACGTTTCGAAGGATAAAAGCGATTCTCATATATATAAATATAAATATATATATATATATATATATATATATATATATATATATATATATATATATATATATATATATATATATATATATATATTATATATATATATATATAAAACTGTATTGCGTTTGGACCGCTTGGATCGCTTTCAAGGCCACTACATCCCGTCGGATTGACTCCAACATTTACAGGGACATGTAAAATGAGGTGACGATGCCCGTGGGCTACGTTAGAAATCCCTATCTTAAAAGGTGTCGTTGCTAGGGCCAAAAACCCACTTTGACAAGTCCACACCCATTCTTTTACGTATCTTTCTTCCTCACTCACGCTATTTCCTCCATTCCCCTCAAACTCCCTTTCACTTTCCCTTTATAAGTTCGTCAAACGGCGTTCTTTATCTCGCTGTCTGCATTCATAGAGAGAATTATCATCGCCACAAAGAACATACAATCATAAGAACAAATATTATGAATCAGATATTTCTTGCGTTCATTTATATGTGGTGTGTGTGTGTGTTCTATATATAAATATGTATATATAATGTATATATACAAATTGTATGTATATGTATTTATGTATATTAAACTTTTTAATACTTTTTGATAGTTATATATATTTTTAAACAAATTATAAATATAATTTAATAATTTTTATTTTAAATTTAAATAATTTAAATTTTTCAATTTTATATTTTCCATATTTTGTATATTATATTTTTATTTTTATGTTTTTGTTTTTGGTTTTCCATTGTTTGATTTGCCTATTAGTGGTTTTATCTCTAATTTAATTGATACACACATATATATATATATATATATAATTTGTATACATTTGTATATATAATGCGTGCACACACACACACACATATATATATACATATATATGTATAATGTGTGCATTATGTAGTCGGTCGGTTCAGCTGAAAATATGCACACCTATGTTAAAAGTGCTGGCGAGTTTGCATGACAACTATTTTTTTCCTCAAATGAAAGGCGTGACCTCTAGGACAAAATTCCTCATCTTATAAAATGTGGCCCCAGTAGATCCGAATGAAATTGGGTTATATTAACCAAAATGTGAAAAGGGCTCAAAATTGGGCTGGAAGGGGATTAAAATTTAAATGTGCGAGTGTTTAGGAATTCTCTGTTACATCAAGCTAAAAAATTTGCGCCAGCCTTTTAATCGTCAATGTGTTGCCGTCCATGATGAAGAAGTTTTGAATGCTTGCCATGGTGAGTCTACTGTCGTGAGAAAGAATCACTTCAAAACTTGGTGTTTACGATTTTTCTTTTACATCAAGTTCAAAATTTTACGCCAGCCGTTAAACTGTCAATACGTTGTTGTCCGTCGTTAAGAAATGCCAGCCATGGTGACTCTACTATCCTCAGATTCTATCTCTTCAAACTTTGGTTTCCAATATTTTATTATTTTTATTCAGCTCGCAAGTTCGTCTGTCCATTTTAAGTATTAGCGTTTTGCTGTCTGCCTTGAAGCAGACCTTTCCATTGCCACTGCCTGATATTTATGATTAATCTTTCTAAATATTTTATTTCTCAACTTACTCAAGATCTTTTGTTGTTTATAAATGAGAGAGAGATAGATAAAGGTAGAGAGTAAGAGAAAGCGAGGGAGAGTCCGAGAGAAAAGAAAAGTAAGAGAGTGGGAAAGTGAGAGAGAAAGAAGAGAGAAACAAAGAGGGAGAATCATCATCATCATCATCGTTTAACGTCCGTTTTCCGTGCTAGCACGGGTTAGACAGTTTGACCGGGGTCTGGGAAGCCAGGAGGCTGCACCAGGCTCCAGTCTAATCTGGCAGTGTTTCTACAGGTGGATGACCTTCGTAACGCCAACCACTCTGTGAGTGTAGTGGGTGCTTTTTTCGTGCCGCCGGCACAGGTGCCATGGGGGCTCGCAGCGGCAACGATCGGTTGATGCTTTTTACGTGCCACCGGCACAGAAGCCAGTCAAGGCGGCGCTGCAATCGGCCACGTTCGGATGGTGCTTTTTACGTGCTGAAAGGAAGCAACAGAAAGTAACAACCACACTCTTAGCCGCGCGTAGAGCGGGTCACCTTCAGCTAGTATATATATATATATATATATATATATATATATATATATATACATATATGTATATATATATATATATGCGTATATATATATATATATATAATATATATATATATATATATATATATATATGTATATATATATATATGTGTGTGTGTGTTTGTGCGTATATATATATATATATATATATATATATATATATATATATATATATATATGCATGTGCGTTTATTTGTGTGTGTAAGCGTGTTTCCGTGAGCGTGTGTTATATCCATCAAAATTGCTTAAATTCACAACGGAATGAAAATTACCATGTAGTTAATAAGATCTTTTAAAAACTGACATAATTCACCGTGGAATATTTTCGAGATTATTATTTTTTTTACAGTTATTTCGATTACATATTTTCAAGGATGTAATTATCAAACAGGAAATTGATTGTAATAGTAACATTAGCATTTTTTGATTCTTTAAAATGTGAAGCGGCAACATAATTAACAAATAATCCAAATCAGTGAGGAGAGAGAGCGAGATAGTGGGGAAATAGATATATAAAAATGTTCCTCGTCACTTTTTTTTTTAAATACAAAAACATATATTTACGATTTTTATTTTGAGTTTTAAAACTTCACGTTCACTTTAGAACAAACTGTTATTAATGTATATTTTTGTAAAGTATGATTTTGACTATAGTGTTTCATCCATTATTCCGGGTGAGCATCGAGTGTTCGCAATGTAACATACCTAAGATAAATATATAGATACCAGGGCAGTTGCTGCAAGTTTTGTATGGCGTAAAATTTCATAGTTGTTCTATGTTTAACAACACAATATGCAACGGTGTCAGGCAAAAAGTTGTCCTGGCAATTGCCAGCGAGAACGCTGTGATTATTAAGTACTAGCTGACCACGTGTCATCAATAATGACTGCGAATTGTAGTATTTTATAACGTACAAAATAAGGAACATAATAATCACACATACAAACATTCAAATACTTCCATTGTACACGCACACACATACACACATATACTCACACAGAGTTGAAACGCTGATATTTTTTCACTCCTTCCTTTCTTTCATTGCTGCTACTTTCTCTCACTCCAGCTCAGTCACGGCTATTACTCTCACTACTTTTCCTTCCCTGAATTATTATTTTCTTTTCTCCTCCGCATCCGGCGTGATTCTGAACAAATATATATATACAAATAGATAAAAACACTAAGCTCATTATTATATTAGGAGATGACGCCGGGTCATTTTGATTTAATACTGTTCCAGTGCTTTACACCGGATATTTTATTCAGCTCGATGAATAAATTCATTATTCACCTTTTCTCATACATCACGTGCATATATATCTTGCATACACTCATATATATATATATATATATATATATATATATATATAATATATATATATATATATATACCAGAGTAAGCACATAAATGTGAAATAAGTTAGAAAAAACAGTACTCGGCTACCGGAGGTAGAGTAATATACTTTCGATATCACAAAAACTCTTACTCAGAGATTCACGCTCGGACATTCTCAACCAAAACTGTCCGACAAACAGTCGCATAAACTCTCACACACACACACACACACACACATATATATATGATGAGCTTCTTTCAGTTCCGTCTACCAAATCTACTCACAAGGCTTTCGTCGGTAAGAGGCTATAGACGAAGACACCTGCACAAGGTACTATGCAGTGAGAGTGAACCCAAAACTATGTGGCTAGGAAGCAGGCTTCGTACCGCACAGCCGCGCCTAAAAATAACGACACCCATGATACATTTAAACATATCAAACTTTGCGTCAAATACTGTCCGTTTTCTCTGCATCTATCTATCTATCTGTCTATCTATCTGTTTCTGTCTGTCTGTCTGTCTCTCTCTCTCTCTTTATATATATAATGTAAATCTTCAACTTCATCCATAACTAATTCTTGGTTACATTTAATGCTGGTAACCATCGTAATAACTTATGTTGGTATTCTCTCAATTATTAACGTGAACATGAAAACTAGTATATATTGGGTGTTACCTGCTTTTGAGAAATACTTTATGTAATTATTCAGGATAAATTCTACACAAGAAGATTGTGGCGTGCATAAAACTTACAAGGTCAGCTTCCGGCGAACTGATACTATATGACGGTTTCAATTTACGATTTAAGATACGTCATTTCATTTCAGCTACTTATGCCCTTTGGAGACAGGGAGTTCTAACACCACCACCTCTTCTCGTAAATGCCCAGAAATACGATTGTTTCATATAAATTTCTTATTTCTGTGGTTTGTGCCATGAATTGCTTAGTATGAAAAATTTTGAGAGGCTGAACTAGACTTCTACTATTCAATGATATTTCGAAATTTGGCCGAAATATCAATCTTTATGATGTGTGAAGAATCTGTATTCTCACTTGCCTGCATTATTTTCAGTCACCACCACCTCTAATAACGATGATGATGATAATAATAATAATAACAACAACAACAACAACAACAATAATAATAATAATAATAATTGGTATAAATTTGTTCCACAGCAATTATTCCTCAAAACCACAGATTTGCTTGTCATTTGTTTGACCTTAACCAGTTGAGCGTGTCCCTCAGTGGCTGATGATATTTGAATTTCTGATCACGAGCAGGAGTAGCGAGGGCGCATCATAGCCATGTGTTGAGAGGAATTCTTTGGAGTTTGGATAATTCACCGTTGGAATTATGGGTATTTTATTCAACATCCTTAAACAACCCTTATTCAGTGACCATCCGAGCGGGATGGGCCACTCGGCCTGAGGAAAATTTTAACTGGGCTCCGCCTTCAAGTTCATGTGCTGTTTTTCATGATATGAGATAAGTATGTCGCGCACATATGGTTGTGATGCATGTGCCTGGTGTACCGTTATCAGACGGGTATTCATGATGTGTGTACTGGGCGTCGTATATTTTACCCCAATGTCACTTTGATGGCATGCACTGCTGTCTCACTCAATAATAATAATAACAACAACAATATGCCCTGCTGCAGTATTAAGTAGTGGCTCTCATCGAATTTGAAATCAGAACGTAAAGACGGACGAAATGCTGCTAAGTGTCAGAACTAATACCACAAGGTATATTTTTCGAAACCCCTAATAAGTTTTTCTTCCCAATACCTTTGTATTATTTTTTTGGAACTAAACACAGTAAGATAAAAACCAAACTTTACAACGAGTCCTTTGTAATCAGAACGGAAACAGCAGGGAGAAATGACATAAGGCGTCCACTTGTGTGGACATAAGGCGTTCCATGTTAGGACACTATAATATTTCTGCCGAGTTGTTACCAGTTCAAATATGCCTGAGGCATATTCACATCAAGAAGAAAGCCACTCATTGTATTTTATCAAGGATAAAGTTTCTCGCTGCATACAGAAATGTGTAAACACTAAATCAATAGGCAGCAAACCCAAAACATACATTTTGGACTGGCTATTTGATATATGATTTCGAATGCATATTTCCTGTGTGAATGAAGGTTAATTTTAATTAACCTTGGTTTTCACTACAATTTCTCCACAGCTTATCTTTTCATCTTATATCTTATAATTTACCATCGAACTACATATTTTGAATCAATATTCCTTGTATCTAATAAAGCAGTTGTTCTCAGCTGGGGGTCCACATTTACTTTGAGGGTCCTTGTAAGATTTTGTTGCTAAAATTCATGTGCAATAAATAGCTTATACCTCTACAATACGCAAAATAGTTTAAGTTTTTATACAATTCCTAATAACATTATCAAAATACAATGGGATTGCGTGTTTCATATGGTCGATTAGATTGAGCTAGAAATTAGAGGCCCATAGGCAAAAAATGGTCGTAAACCACTGCACTAAATGTTTATATTTATCTATTATTTTCTATATCAGTAACATGTTAATACTGCAAATATTAGGGATCTTGTAAGTTGAGATATAATACAGGAATTTCTCACAACAACCTAAATGAATTAAGCGACCAGCAGTGGAAATGCATTTCAAAATCATGGATTTGAAATAAAGTATTCAAATTTCGTGATTTAATACAAGCACAATAATGCTTAATATCTCCTCCACTTATACACACACACATATATATATATATATATATATATGCACACACGCACACACACACATTACTTGTGGTCGTTATACAGAAATGAAATATATCACTGACATGATTTAGGTTTCCCAATACTCAGTGACTCGGCAATAAAATATCACACACTTTCCACTTCAGTGATAGCTTTACTATCTATGAAGATAATTATATGCAAGACAAGTAACGTTCACTTGCGTTTTCTATGAATACAATGGTCTTATTTTCCTTAGGGACATTATCGCTCACCCCATATATCATTGGATCCAACGCGATTTGGCCGTCCGTTCAGAAAGTTAACAGATGCACATCACCTGGAAACGGTTCTTTTATATGGGTTCTGGTAATTCTATGTTACACAGAGTTGGCCGTATCACATTTTAGTGTCGATGCTTACTAGAAGCGTTCTCAGAAGGAAAGTTATAATTCATCTGTGAAATATTCACTTAATATCGTGTTAACCACTTTGCAATCTGACACACTCTCTTTTAGTTTTTACTGTTACGTCCAACATTAAATTGAATATTTGAAAATGTTATTTTAAGTGAAAATTATTTCGAAAAAATGGCCATAAAAGTTAATTTCACAGTCGAGTATTTTTTGAATTAGAGAGTATTACTATCCTGTTCACCTGCTTTGGGTTTACTTTAGGAAAATCGTTGATTCTTTGTTATTGAAACTTTTTATTATTATCATTTTCGTTATTGAGTCTCATTGTTTGAGGATGTCTTTTTCAGTCATTTTTCGTGACATCACTTATTCAAGCATTATCAAATGAAGGTTTCTTTCAGTGTACTTAAAACAAAAAAAAAGCACTATAAATACTAGGGAAAGTTTGCCCTCAATAAACTGGAGTAGACAACAAAAAGTTTTCTTTTTTTAAGTTTTAAAATGCATTGTGTTTTTAACCAAAATTGTTCCCAA
>NC_042998.1:67313954-67338954 GCF_006345805.1 Octopus sinensis | reverse complement strand
TTACTCGATGGCTTTTCAACTAAAATCAATTTGTTACAGTAGAATACTCTATGCATCACAGAAATATACACTCACATCACAAAATGGTAATGAATAAATAGAATACTGAAAGCAGCTATGATTGGACGCCAAGTTTACATTTCTTTTTAACAAGTGCCAGGATGATATATTTTTTCGAGAAATTGAAACTTATTAAGTGAATAATTTTTCTGTTGTGACCCAATAAAAATGGTCTTAGAAATTTCGGGGCTGGGAAGATGAAAGTGCAGGACCATTTGCAGTGAAGAAATTGTGTCGCAATGTTCTTACGTGATGTGATCTCGACCTTTGTAGGGGATGCATTGCACGAGGGCCTATTCTTGGGTGAATTGTAAGCATAATACCAATATCATTTGGATCATATTGTTGGAATATTTTGCATGTGGTGCAAAGTATGTATCGCTCACGCCGGCGTTGCAGAGAATAGAGTTTCAGCTGTTTAAGTGGAGCCCAATAATCAAGTCCCATCAGGCCATTTACTTTTCTTGTGATTGATCTTTATGGAGCTTCGAACCTCATTATGCCTTGTTTTATAGAGGGATACCACAATGAGCAGCAGTATTCGAGGTGGGACCTAGCGAATGTGGAGAAGAGAAGGACGATGGTTTCATGTTCACTAGATTGGAAATTCTGAGGATCCCTGAGCACACACACACATATTTAACTTACAAGGAAAGTAAACAAACAGAGTTTGCTTTAGAAACGTTCGAATGTATTGAAAGATACAGAAATAAATTATTCTCCAACGCAGGATAATGCTAATACAATAGCATGTACAGAGTAAACTATCCATATATCGGAGAAAAAAATCGTTCCTCGCCAATCTCGTGGCTGGCCGGTCGCGATTTTTTCTACTCTCTCTCTCACCGCTCTCTCTCTCTCTCTCTCTCTCAATACACACATATATATATATATATATATATATATATATATCAAAATAAGCAACAAGGATATCCAGAGGTAATGCAGTACGATCGTTTCATGCAACTCCATTTAACTGAACAATGCAATCATTAATCATTTTAAAATGCAGAGCAATCTTCAACTGCACAAGAACATGTAATTTAATTTTAATTAGAACAGAAGGACACATTAGTATAATTATACCTAAAATCTCCAAGAATTTAAGAAGATAGATAAGAGAGCATGCTGTCCCACTCCAGTTTAGAAGTTACTCATATATATATATATATATATATATATATATATATATTATATATATATATATATATATATATATATATTAATATATATATATATATACATATATATACATATATATATGTATGTATTTGTATGATATATATCGGCGACTTTAATTTCCGATGATGTATTTAAACACTCTAGAAGCATAAATTTCCAGACGAAGTTTATCAACCGAGGCAAGATGAGTTTCATTAATACATTTGGGTCTTGTATTGAGGCTAGCATAACCCAATATTAAATGTCATATCTTGTAATACTTAAAACAGTTTCAAGTTGATTACCTAAAAAGAATAATATATATATATGATGTACATTAAATGTGCGTGAGAGAGGGAGAGAGAAAGAGAGAGGGAGGGAGAGGGAGAAGGAGAGAAAGAGAGAGACACAACATTAAGTGAAGCTGAAAAGGAGAGTACGTTTTTATAATACCTAGTTACGTAATCTTCCGGGTGATGCTTAACATAAATATCACTTATATAAGATTAAGTATACAATCTGATTGCAGTGTCAAGTCTTCAGACACTGCATTGTGTTACTAGCATTTAGTGTTTCTAATTTCATCGACGAGATAAGTGTTGTATGAATTAAAACAACGACTTCGATTAGGTCAAAGAATGAGCCTTCTCATGAGAGCAATAATGACTTATTGTAAAGCTACTAAAATCTCGGTGTTGCCACTGGATCTCTGAATAAATTAGAAATATCGGGTTACAGAGAAATCGGCAGGATGTCTATCATTTATTATTTTATATTGCTTTTCATTCGTTAACGATCGCTCATACTTATGGACAAAGTTAAGTACATCAACGAATATGTAGGCGTAGTTACTCACGGACAGATGTGCTCACATCCACGCACATATACATAAATATGCATACATACATACATACAAGCACACACATATATAAATATACACAACTTCACATACATACACACACAAAAACATATTAGAAGTCTGTATCAATCCTGTAGTCAAGTGCAATACGTGATCTAGGAACTGATATGAGCAACGAGGCTTAGTTTCACGTATATATGACCAAATGGTGTCAATATGCAGGTGAATGGCCGGATGGATTCTGAGTCTGCTTTCAGCTCTGGTCACCTCACAGTGCCATATCAATAGCGGAACTTGGGAAAATTAAACGGTGCTTCTCAAAGGAAATTGCATCAATGGAACAGCTGAGCTACTGGGAGAGACTGAAAGAGCTATTATTCTCCCTCTGGTGAGGCGACGGGAGAGGTATGCAGTGACATGCACGTGGAAGATCCTGGAGGGGCTGGCACCAAACTTTGGTATCTAGAGCTGGATGTCACTTAGCTGGTCAAAAGTCTCAGCTATGTTGTCTGGAGTGATTTCCATTTACCATAGTAACTTGGGCTTTAATGATCCACATCTATTTAACACCTTGCCATAACATCTGAGGGACCTTCATGGAGTAGTGTTAAGTGCTTTCGAGAAACAACTTGCTCTGCTGTCCAACATCCAATAATAACATATATCGCGGCTAGAAACTCAAAAGAGGGCAGCTCAGTCGAATTCCCTCCTCCATCAAAAGCCATTCGCGTAACAATGGTCACTGAAATGTTGAATACACTGGCAGTGCTCCAAAATGGCCCCAACATTTGCGCTGACTCATAAAAGGAATGAATAAATCTATGCATGTATGTACGTAAGTATTATGTATGTATGTATGTATGTATGTATGTATGTATGTACGTACGAATCTATCTATCTATCTATCAATCTATCTCTCTGTCTATCTATCTGTCTGTCTGTCTGTCTGTCTATCTATATGTATATTTGTATACACACATACACACATACACACACATATATAAATAAATGTATATATATATATGTGTGTATGTGTATATGTGTTTGAGAGAGAGAGAGAGTGAGTGAGAGAGAGTGAGTGAGTGAGAGAGAGAGAGTGAGTGAGAGAGAGAGAGAGAGTGTGTGTGTGTGTGTGTTTACAGTTATGCATGTATATGTAAGTCTGTATAGATATATGTGCATCCGTAGATTTGAGAAGTTAATGACGAACAGTTGCATATGATATTGAAGAAGGTAGTGCTAATTTCATTACTATTATAGGTACATACTGTTTAGTCGGTGAGGTGGCTGAATCGTTAGCCCCACCGGGCAAAATGCATAGCGGTATTTCGTCCATCTGTACGTTCTGAGTTCAAATTCCGCCGATGTCGACTTTGCATTCAGGGGTCAATAACAAAAATAACAGGTATGAACTCAGATCGATGTAATCGACCTACTTCTCTTCCCACGAACTTGGTGGCCTTGTTCCAAAATCTAAAATATTTAACCAATATATTTCCATATTTTTGGAAATGTTCACATAACATCCATAAAGCATCTACAATTTTCTTTTTATCTACATTACAAATTGAAATAATGTTCCATACGTACTTCTCAATTAAGGAAAACATTAAATATTCATACTTCAAGTATGAATATTTAATTTTTTTCTTAATTTAAAAGTACGTATATATATATATATATATATATATATATATATATAAGAATAGTAAAGGAACGGGAGATTAAAAAAATGACAATAAATTATGAATTATGAAAAACTTTCATGAAAATATATTCTAGGAATGATACAAACTTGTGTTAATATCATTTAATCACTGATATATTAAATTTAATCTCAGATAAAATCAGCAGTCAGAAATGTGTTCGACGAAGCACCTTTTTTTCAGTTAATCAGATATTAAAATGTGGCTACGCACTACTTTAGACCTCACAAACACAACGAAAACAACGGGTACGCGCGCACTCGTACATAAAACACATGGCTACGCGCATAAGCACACGCTCTCTCACTCACCGTTCTAAACTAATAAGAGCTAGATTGCGGTGTCCTTTATGTAAAGTGTTTCTCAACTGTTGTAGTGTGTAAAGTTAAAGCCTCTCTCTCCTCGCTCTCTCTATCCTTGTATATACATACAAAACAAGGTATAAAAATTGGTCATTGCAATTTCTTCATCATAGTAAATCTGACTCTGAGCTGTTTCCGAGAGTCATTTTCGGTTCGTTTTTGATTGGATTACTCACTCGGTCCATTAATCGGTTGAAAAAAAAATTGAGCGACCTCGAAAATTTATGCTACCTCATCAGAATCATGGTGCTTGGTGATGACCAGAAATCGAATAACAAAGAGTAAAAAAAACATTAGTGGTCTTGGTGTGCTTAATTCGGTCATTACGCACAGAAACATTTGTCTACCTCATATATATATTATATATCTATATATATATATATATATATATATATATATATTATAAGATATTATATATATATATATATATTATATATATATATATATATATATATATATTATATATATATATATAGTGTGTGTGTGTGTGTGAAGTAAAATGAGACAAAAAGCCAAGGCAGTATGAACTTTCTAGGACATTTTATAACAAAAATAACAACTCCTACCGGAACTTCCATTCATGGACCAGAAGCTTTTTATCTTTCCACACAACACATTCCTGGATAATGGAACAAGTAAACATCCAACACATATCTTTATTGTTATCCTTATATTTCCCTTTATACTTCCTATATCTCTCCCTTCCAAAATAACTTCTTATTTGAAATCTACTATTTCCTCTATTTAACTCTCTCATATCGTCTCTGATGATAGGATATCTTTTATATCCCTAAAACAGCTGTAAGACTCCCCTTCCCTTTGTAAAATATCTCAGAAATTTCACACTACCTTGGTTTTGTTGTCTCATTTTATTTAACCTACACACGCTTACACCCGACCCGCGTTAGACTCCTCACTCATACTATTATCGAAGCAGGAGTCTAACAGCGATCCTTCTGTAGCACTTACATAACTTTACGTGCCTTTTGGATCTTCTGGAAACCTGATATAAATGCATGATCCCTTCATTTGAAACCAGCTTCATAAGTGTCGACCCATGAAACCCGTGAGCCATAAAAAATAAAAGCATAGAAAATTACTCTAAAGCCTACGTAGATGATTATGGCTTTCGATGGACAATTTCGTTAGGCAACTTTGCTTCCTACAGAGTGTTTATAACACTGCAATAGCGAAACCTGGCTAACATTAATATCCACCAAGAACCATTGTAATCCACGAAGGCCTTAAAATTACTTTTCGCTGTCTGTCAAGTTTTTTAACCCAAAGTCCAAACACTAAACAAATTTAGTATAAGATCACAGAGTAAAGTAAAAAAGGTAAAAAACTGGAAAATCATAAATTTTTGTTTAAATACAGTTTACGCAGATTGAAAAATCTAAAATTCTATGATGTATTCATACATATTGACTTTCCTCATTTTTGATCTATTGAGATTCTACAAAGATATAGAAGTTAAACATCGTCCTATTCTAATCAAAGCTATACCATACTACTTGAAATAGAGAGCAACTGATATGATGATAGTATGTAGTAAATCATAACAATATTTTACGAGTATAAGTATTCGGAATGTATTTCAGCAGACGTACTTAAAAATTGTATTTATCAGATCGTGCTAAAATTGTAATATGATATTTACTTTCTTTAATCCTACTCTCAACTTGAAGAATCTGTATGTCAAAATTTATCCATTCTGACCAACTCAAATATACAGAAGAGGTATATTGACCTTAACAGTTCAGTAGATGATAATATATATATATATATATATATATATATATATATATTATAATATATATATATATATATATATATATATATATATATATATATATATATAATATATATATATATATATATATATATATATATATATATATATATCTATACAATATGTTACATTACTCGGTAGTCAAGATAAAACTCTGAGTTTCAGATGCCGAAGTCAGATGACTTCGGCATCTGAAACTCAGAGTTTTATCTTGACTACCGAGTAATGTAACATATTGTATAGATAAATTTCCTCTATTTACATAATATTGAGGTCTCTTTCTTTCTTTTGTTATCTTACCGTTTTATCAATATATATATATATATATATATATATAATATATTATATATATATATATATAGGTCATGAAGAATGTCATTTGGTCAGTATTAATTCTAAATATAGGCTATGCGTAGATAAAGGACAAGTTGAGTTAATATAAATTCTAAAGGAAATTAGCCGATATACTTTTCATAAAAGAAGATATTCGATTTGAACAAAATTAAAAATTAGAATACATAATTATAATGTAATTAAGAGGAACTAAGATAAAAAAGGAATTAAAAGATAAATCAAATAATTAATTCACAAAATAATTAAAGGCAAACAAGGCTTTGTAGACGTTCAAAAACATAGCAGGTATTAAACACCCTATGTATAATACCTAATTGACTTTCTAACTTCTCGGATAAGGTCTCTGGATGAGTCTTGGAGACATTCTAATGTAGGCACAAGGTCTGAAAATTTGGTGGGAGGGGGCTTGTCAATTTCATTTATGTATTCCAAAAGGATGAAAGGCAAAATCGACCACGGCGGAATATGAACTCGGAACTTAAATATAGACGAATAAGAATAAATATGTAATGTTATAATATGACATATTTAGTCTTATTTGTTTATCTGAGTTCAAATCCCACCGTGATTGGAATCGATAGATTAAGCACTGTGTTAAATGAAATTGACAATCGCACAAGAACATGGGTACACACGAAGAAATACACACGTACAGATAGGAATGGAAAAATGTCTTAAACTGACGTACAAACATAATTGGAGGTTCACACATGCAGATACAGAGAGTGAGAGAAAGAGAGAGGAGAGAGAGAGAGAAAAGCATGCATGCACACACACCGACAGTCAGACCTTAAAACACCTAATGTCAATTAAGTCATTGTCACGGTAGCAAATAAGTAGCGCCAAGCAGCTTTGCAAAATTGTCTCATACTTCTCAGATAATATTATTTAATATTATAACTTGCTAGGAGTTCACTTATTTAACCAAAATCATGAATAAATACATTCTGTGCCGACCAAGTACAAAGTGTATTATATAACTCATAGAAAAACTGCGGAATATTGTTTATGGCATACAGGTGTTTTAAAGATGAAGTAATTCGTAGTACTAGTACATGTAAATTGAAATTGTTATGTGAGAAATTTGATAGAAGAAATACATCTTCCAGTTTAATAGGAAAGCATTTCTTTGGTAGATAACTTTTGATAATTGAATATCTTATTTGAAGTAGAGTGTGTGGGAAATCAACCATAATTAGAATATTTTTTAGCTAACGTAAGTAAGTTAAAACGAAGAAAATCCGAGTTCCAGCAAGCATATACGTTTTCATTCTCTAACGTATTAATTTTATGTGAACACAGTTACTTGCTTCAAACGTAAATACATATCCACCGTAATTAATTTAATAGAAACTTTAGAATGCGTTCATACAGACCTTAGATCATGTGTTCTTTTTTAGTAAGTATGGAACAAAACTCACCTGCAAAAAACGAAAAAAGAAGACAAATTATAAATACTGATATCAAGCGAAACGCAAGAATATTATTCTGAGAATAAATTTATAAAATGTATATTTCTGGAAATAGTGCAAAAATACATTTTTGAACGAATAAGAGAAAGATAGCATGCATATTTATTCAATATTACTTAACCGGGAGCCATTTATAACTTTTATATAATGTATATAAAATATTGAAAAGCACTAATAGATATATTGTCAATGTTCGTTTATATCTCGCTCTGCATAAAATCATCAGCATTTCCAAAAATGGTGTTGAAAATCAGTGCTACATTTTTGCCTTTTCAAGGTTATTGCTTTCAACAGATGCCATAAAGGTTTTCATATGTCACAATGAATGATACGAGCTGCATATTAAAATAAATGGTAGAAACGAAGCAATAAATCGCAATAATTAATTAGTTGAATGACATGCCTTATTTCATTAACTAATTATATCGATTTTCGATTAAGAAATCTAGTTTAAAAGTTGTAAGCTAACTTTAAACCATTCTACAGAAGACAATAAATAAAACACAAGTTTTGTATTACATAAAAATACATCTGCCTTTCATCACTACAGCGGTCTATTAAATCATATATACCCTTATTCCCCACACCTCTTGCACATCTTCATTAGCATCATTATAATCATAATGGATACAAATCATCTTCACTTACTCTGCCAAAAATATGGTGAAAGAACTTGTTTTAGACCAGCACTGAATATCAATGCGGTAGACCTTCATTCAGATAAGCTACTGTTAACTGAAACTATCCAGCATCTAACCGAAAAAAGAACGCACATGGTAGTGGCTTCTGCCTTTATCTGCATAGATTGTGAAAAAGAGTGTATGCGTGTATGTGTATGTGTGTGTGCATGCTCATGTGTGTTTGTGTGTGTGGTATGCATGTGTGGGTGGAAAAAAATTGCTTACTTCCTCCCAGAATATCAAAGCTCACAGAATAACGTATACCCTTCCACGTTTAGTGCCGTCAAAGCTCTCTTCCATACATTTGCTGACGCGCAACAACGAAAACGCTACACGTCACCAAGTGACTCAGAATTTGTAGGCAACGGGAGAAAGCTGTTTAAGGATAGCATGTGCTTCATGAGGTCGCGAGTGATGATAAGTCAAATGATTGGTCGATTGCTCTATTAATTGATTAGTCAAGTAATCGGGGTATTACTCGGTTAAAAAAAGTGTGAAAGAGCGAGAAGTATCGACCTCAATACATTACTAGTACTTTATATATGGACCCCGAAATAATGAAAGGTTAACTAGATCTCAGATCGTAGAAATCCGTAAAAATAACTCCTGAGCAATTTGTCTGATTAAATGAAAATTCAAGAAATAGATGAACAATCTCATCAGCGCTGTACTTAATACTCAGAGGAGACGTTGGTTGCCTAACTGTTATTGTTGATGGAACAAAACCGTAGTCAGAGCAATGGTACTACGGTACCATTGTCCTGACTTTCTTTAAGGCAGTAAGCATAATCTGTAGAAGTTTTGATGCTGCGTTAAGCAGATCGTACGATTGTTAGGGAATCACTACAGCGATGCGCAGGCATAAATATTAGAACGTATGACTGAATGCTTTACAGCTATCTCTTTCACCTCTCTACCATCAGAACTGAACTTCAATACGGATCAATTGGCATTGCGCTTCTCTGTGTTCACCAAAGGAAATAGTATTAAATCACTTCCCTAAAGTCGAACTCTTTCCTTTATAATCATGAAATCTAAGCCTGGTCAAAAGAAGACAATATTAATTTTCAGATTGTTTTATGCCAATTCACTGTTATTTGTACAGTCTATCTTCCTACCTCGTTCCTTCCAACTCAATGTTCTTTAACCTAATATCTTCCTAAGTGTATAGAAGCAAGCTCTGTGGTTGTTCAATTGCGCTGATTGATGTTAGTCAATTGAATCTCACAATATATTAAGTCCTATGTATTAAACATTATTACATTATATTTCTTCCATAGTTTCTCATAAATGATGTATAACTGGCGTTTACTTATAGGAAGTCGTCGCAGAGCATCTACGATCATTAAACACAGAATAAACACTTCTTGGAGAAGTAACATTGTTGTGTGTGAAGAATATGAATTCTTGGTTACTGGACCGTGAAAGAAAAAGAAAATATCCGCTGCTTTAGCACAGAGGTAATAAAAAAAAAAGAAAAATAGAAAAGATGAGAACATTATCAATCAGCTATGCGTGTTTGAGAAGTAAGGTATCAATTCATTGGAATGTAGATAGTTGTATAAGATATTTGATGTCAATCAAATATAATAGCAATACAAATGCTTGACTACATTCCTTCCGCCCCGCTTCTATGCTTCATAATCTGTAATCGATCACGAAGATAATAATAATAATGATGATGATGATGATGATAGTGATAGTAATAACTATAATAGCAACAAGAACAATAGACATGATGATCAAAATCCTCATTATCAATATCATCATTATCACCAACATTACAACCGTCATAAACCTCTTCCCTGTACTCCACTTCTTCGATATTCCCCTCCTCCTACTGCTCCTCCTCTTGCTCCTCCTCCTCCTCCTTATCATCATCATCCTCATTACGATCGTAAATATCACCAGTACCCACCGTTACCACAGCCACTAACAATACTATCATCCTCCTTGTCGTCACTGGCATTTCAGACGTCTCCTTTTCATCTTTCTCTGTACATTATATATATATATATATATATATATATATATATATATAATGTACAGAAAAAAAAAAATATTTCTTTTATTTCTTTTACTTGTTTCAATCATTTGACTACGGCCACACTGGAGCAGCGCATTAAAGGGGTTTAGTCGAAGAAATCGATCTCAGGTCTTATTCTTCCTAAGCTTAGTACGTATTCTACCAGTCTTTTACGCCCAACCGGTAAGTTATGGGAGACATAAACACACCACATTGGCGTGGTGGTAGTGGTGGTGGTGGTGGTGGGAACAATCACACACAAGCATAGACATATATATATATATATCTATCTATCTATCTATATATATATATATATATATATATATATATATATATATATATATATACATATATATGTATGTGTGTGTGAGTGTATATATATATACGACGAGCTTCTTTCAGTCTCCGTCTACCAAATCAACTCCCAAGGCTTTGGTCTGCCCGAGGCTATAGTAGAAAACATTTGCCCAGGGTTTCACAGACATAAGACTGAACTCAGAACCATGTGGTTGGATAGGAAACTTCTACCACACAGCCACACCTGTACCTATATAAATAAATATATATATAGGTTTTATCAATTCCAGATATTTGGTCAGGGACCTTCAGTTATGTAACGTGTGTGTGCGTGTGTGCGTGAGTGCGTACGTGTATGTAATTATTAGACAATTTTGTCTTCTACTTTCACATCTGTGGAATCATGCTGCGATACATGATATTAGACGCAGCTAAAAGACAAACTCCGTATTGCTGCTCCTAATCGTATTTTATCTTCTACTGCTGTGCCGATAGTTTAATCCGATTTTGTCTTCTATCAACTTTATATTAACCCCTGCTGATGTTTGCTTATGGCAACAACGATCTCGTCAATAATAATAAGAAAAAATTACTGCCTGCCTTATATTCAATAATCAATAACATTTAAGACGTTTTTCCAATTATATATAATCGATAAATTACTATTGACCCTGGAATGAGTATAGCAAACCAAAAACGAAGAAAAAAAGAATGCAAAAGAATCAAATACACAAATATTTCAAAGACTTTCCCTTCCGCCCTCTCTTTCCTTCTCTGTTTATCCGTCACACAGACACGCACGCATACGTGCGCGCGCACACACCCACTGTCTCTGTCTGTCTGTCTCTCTATATATAGGTATAGAAACGAATATATATATATATATATATATATGTATGCATATATACATACATGCACACACACACACACACACACACACATATATATATATATATATATAACATTTATTCTTTTATTCTTTTACTCGTTTCAACTGCGGTCATGCTGGAGCACCACCGTGTTTTATTTAACTCACTCCGACTGTGATGTTTCACATCACTAATCCTGTACGCGCCCTTGTCTTAGCTGTTGGTCTATTTGTCCTAGAAGGGAACTTGATTCCGTTGCCCTTGTCTGCACCTCATATCGTGCTGTTGTTTCATCCGATATTGTGGGGAGGAGAATGTCTAGTTCCTTTTTGAAGTCATCTACTTCTACCTTTTGCAGATTTCTTAACTTTTGTGGCAGGGCATTGAAGACTGTTGCAGTAACACGCCCTGAATAGAGATGGAGTGGATGGTAGCTTTAGTACAATACAATTGCGGCCAGTTGTAGCATTTGTATGACATTGAATGCCGAAATTAGGTAGTAGCCGTTGTAGAATTTTCCACAAACACACACACACACACACACGCACACGCACACACACACACACACACACACACACACACACACAAACACACATATTTTCATATTCTAAATTCTGTCACCTGCTGCACAGTTGCTATATCAAGACGTATAACATATAACTTGGAAACAATTGCTGTTCAATATCCTAGCGTCACCGTAACTGGTTAAGTGTATGCCGAAGTTCTCTCAGGGCTTTATATTAGGCTCTCCATTACCTAAAACCATATTTTGAAGATGTTTCTCTTCTGATGGTTTCCTCACATTAACCAGCAGATCATGAGAAGCGAGCGAATCTTTTCAATCCCGTATTTTACACTTGCTTAGGCGATCACACGATTGAATACTCACACACCAGTAGATTTTCAATATTATTCGACCGGTATTTATCCACATGACCGAAAATTCATCTTACTCGATTACGGCTACACTGCGTGTTGGTTTATATATATATATTCAAAACGCATGCGCACTTGTATATAGATGAACGCCACCACCACCACCACTATCAACAAAAAGAACAGCAACAACAACAACTACTACTCGTTTCAAATTTAGCCACAGTGTGACTAACAGTTTTGAGGCAGAGCGTAAGTCGATTACATCGACCACAGCGTTCAACTGGTACTTAATTTATTTACCGCGAAAAGATGAAAAGCAAAGTCAATTTCGGCGGAATTTGATCTCAGAACGAGAAGACGTTCGGAATGCTGCTAAGCATTTTATCCATCATGTTAAGGATTCTGTTGCCTTGTCGAATTAATAATACTAACAACAACAGCAGCAGCAACGACAACAACAACATGTTAATACATGGAATATTCGCTCCATTTACTTCTTGAGACCTGCTTAAAGGCGCCATCTTTTTGAAACACTTAAAGAGTATTTATCCAAGAATATTAGATAGACAGAATAAGCAGAGTTATTTTAATATAGTCACAACCTAATATTGTTCTTTTCATATGTGTGATATACTCTTAGACTTTTTTTCACATCAATGTCTATAATACTAGACAATAAGTATATTTCTTATCTCTCTGAGTTTTTAGCTGAAGTTTACTATACTAAGATGAATATCTCGTGGCACATATTCTCTATGTATGTAAAACACTATCTCTTTGAACGTGTTATAAGCACAAATGTGTGTATCTGTGTGTGTGTGTGTGTGTGTGTGTGTGTGTGTGTTTGTAGATATGTGTGCATCTATAATTATGACTATATGTATAAGCCCGTGTGTGTACAGAATA
Organism: Octopus sinensis; assembly: GCF_006345805.1. Taxonomy (NCBI): domain Eukaryota; kingdom Metazoa; phylum Mollusca; class Cephalopoda; order Octopoda; family Octopodidae; genus Octopus; species Octopus sinensis. The sequence continues at coordinate 67,325,531 of NC_042998.1, read as the reverse complement.
CAAGAATACACAATGTGAGTTATTGTTAAAGAACATAAGAGCGAGAAAGAGATCGACAAACGTATTTATATAATTATTCAGTAAAGTCTTCATAGAAATATTTCGAATAACTGATACGACATTTACAATATCAGATTTAAGACTAATGTATCAATGAAGATAACTGGGATATAGGATATAAGTTATAGTGATTTAGTAATAGGATTTCAGTGTTAACATGTGCTTTTGAAATTTTGTAATATAATTGAAATTGTTGAAAAACAAATTACAAGCATAATGTTAGATGTACTCGTAAAATTTGTTGTTGCTCCAAGTTTTCCTAATTCCATCGAAGTGATATCAAAGAATTTCCAGATATGACTGTGCTGTGCTATTAAGTGTAAGATTTCATTCGGTTACTTATGACGACGGGTCATGATCTCGAATTGAACTGGCTCCTATATCTAATACGTCGAGTGGCATAGTCCACAGAAATCTTCGGATATGTCATTAAAATGTTTACTAGATCGCAAATATGATGTAATAAAAATAGTTCAATTGATCGTTCTGTAATAAACATAGGTATCTTTATTTTTTTAAAAATCTTTTTCAGCTCAAAACTTTGGTTATGCTGGGGCTACCGCCGTTTTGCTACACTGTTATTATCGAGAGCCCCTTCTGATATGTGGCATTTGTTGAATAAAGGAATTTGATGTAACTGCCCACATTTGCGGCTCCTCCTGCAAAGTAAGTTCATCTGGGCCCCTCGACAGGAAGAGATATAGTTTTGGTTTCAAAATACCTACAACCACTTTGTGTAGGTCCCTCAGGATTTTTGGGAGAATATTAAAAAAGAAAAACCTATGGGCCCTTGAAACCAAGGCTGTTGCAGTAACTCGTCCTGAAGCGCGACGTCATTGTTGGGTTTTGGGCACTGTGCAATGGTGACACGTCTTGGCATTTGTGTAGCTTTCAAAGCCGCCAAAATTTGGCACAATCTCTTCCAGGATCTTCCAGATTTATATTACTGCATAGCTGCCTCGCCTTTGCTCCAGGATTATTGGCAGCATTCACCAACTCAAGTAAAGTGACCGTCCAGAAGAGTTGCAAAAGATTCCAAAGTCGCCTGGAGGCCTTGGTCGATGACAATGGCGATTTTATTGAATGTATTTGCTGTTTAATATTTCAAGAAATTATTATGCAATTTTGGCAAATATATCTGTTAAAATGAGATGTCAGTGTTATTTTCATTTTTGCGTGATTTAGACGACAGTTTATTCAAGGCACCCTGATACACACGCACGCACACACACATACACACACTCACACACACACACACACACACACACACACACACACATTCCCAGAATTAAATAATTAGATGTTTCCCTATAACGTTTGATTGTACCAATTATACCATAATATAAACTGAAGTATAAATAAAGTATATCAGAAGCAGGTGTCTTCGTTTGGCCAGAAGCATGAATTTTGAGAAACTCCTGTGTGAAATTTTCGTGATTACTTTTAAGACTTTACTGTCGATATTTTTATTGGGGATGTATAAGCAATTTTCATTCCCTCATATGTAACCTTGTGTAAATGGAATTGCTTTGTGTTTTAGGATTCAGGGAACTCAAAGTACTAATAGGTAGCTTGCGTTTAAAACTAGATACTAACAAACCAGATTTTATAAATACTGTAAAATAAAGTGAGGAAAATATCTATGCAAATTAGACGAAAGGGGTCCGTATAAAGATAAGGGACAAACCTTGAAAACGTTTGTTACATCAAAGCATCAAAAGGTGATATTAATCAAGTGTTTTGTGACTATCTGAGGAGAGAGAATCGAACAATATAGTATCCATTCTGTTAAATTTAACTGGTGGCAAACGGTAGAGAGAAATGCACACGAGTATCATTTCGGCTCATTACTTTTAGAAACATAATTTCTTTTGTGGTTTGAGAAACGTTCTTCTCATAATGTGATTGCTTGGCATATTTTTTATACAGTATATTAGCAATAAACGCATTTCTGGTTCATAACACGAATACTGTATTGTTTCTGCAATGGAAACTGTGGTAGCTATCAGTCAAGGTTCAATTCTGAATGAAATGCAATTGGCAACTTGTCAGTTATGTTTTATTTCTTCTTCTTCTTCTTCTTCTTCTTCTTCTTCTTCTTCTTCTTCTTCTTCTTCTCTTCTTCTTCTTCTTCTTCTTCTTCTTCTTCTTCTTATTCTTCTTCTTCTTCTTCTCTTCTTCTTCTATTCTTCTGCTTCTTCTTATTTCTTCTTCTTTTCTCTTCTTCTTCTTCTTCTTCTTTCTTCTTCTTCTTTTCTATTCTTCTTCTTCTCTTCTTCTTCTTCTTCTCTTCTTCTTCTTCTTCTTCTTCTTCTTCTTCTTCTCTTTTGCGAGCTAGCTGAGTAGTTAGCACACTGAACAAAGTGTTATGTGCAATTTCGTCAGTCTTCACGTTTAGAAATCGAATTCCGCCGGGGTCGACTTTACATTTCATCCTTTCGGGGTCGATAAATTCAGTACTAGTTACCAGTGACACACTGGGATCCGTGTAATTGACTAGTCCCCTCTAGCTGATTTTTTTTAATATAAAACATCAGCCATCCACAGCGAGCAGACTAAGGTGACTCTTGTTTATTGATCATGTTTAACAAAACACTTCCAGAAATCTTTTGCGGTCTGAAGATGATTTTTGTAGGTGTTTAAATCTTTACATTTGTACCAATCTCCAGGTGTTGATCTTTCCTTCCTTAATCCTTCTATATTAATTCAGGTGTGTTTCGTTATTACTGATGATGATGATCATCATCATCATCAGCATCATCATCATCATCATCTCTTATTTTTATTATAATTATAATAAAAAAATTATTATGATTATTATTATTTATAACTCACGCCATACAACACTACTGTTATAATCTCGCTTATCGATTCATGACAATAACATCTGTAAATTCTCATCATTCTCTTCCTTTAGTTTCGTACATATTTCACATAATTCAACGATATGTGTATGTACAGATATGTCTTTCTCTCTCTCCCCCTCGATGAAGAAGGTACCACTGGAGTTCTTAAGCAATGTAATCAACTCCCAAAAATGTCTGATCTTGAGCCAAAATATTTAACAGGATGATTAATAGGGTCGTAGTAGTAGTATTGAATTTCTTCATTAAAGGCAAAAACGTTTTTTCATTCCACCTGCCTGCTAGTATCAGATTGTTGGCTCATTTTTATTAGAACCAAATGTTACGCCAGACAGCGAGGGATTATCTATGAAATGCGTTGATGCTATAATAAGAGAAAGTAAATCACGTTTAATCACATACTACTGTCTTCAAAAGTGAAGGACACACTTCATAGGGTAGACATATTGATACTATATGGGAAAAAGGGGATAAATGGGAATTGTCCTGGTTGGAGGGACTTTCATCACATTGGTTGTACATAGATGACCCAAGCTTTCCCAATTACAAGAAGTTCGAATGCTACATATTATTAACATACACACACGCGCGCAATATATAAATTCCATGCTGGAGCACCGCCTTTAATCGATCAAATCGACCCCAGGACTTATTCTTTGTAAGCCTAGTACTTATTCTATTGGTCTCCTTTGACGAACTGCTAAGTTACGGGGACATAAACACACCAGCATCGGTTGTCAAGCGATGTTGGGGGAAAACACAGACACACAAACACACAAATATATATATATATATATATATATATTACCCCACGTCACTAATTGACAATGGGATCCAACGCGCCCTAAAACTCCGCACACAGGAACTTAGACGCCCTAAACCTGTTACATCGAAACCCCATACTCTACCATACATCTCTACACACAACCCCCTCAACAATGAAGCTTTTGACACCATCCTCAAGAACATTTCTGTATTAAAAAAGGACCATAGAATGAACCAAATCCTCCTAACACACGAAATCATAAAGAGCAAAAGGCAACCCAAATCATTGAAAACCATCCTAACAAATGCCAAAGTACTGTCAACCACAACAACTAAACCCACAGTAAACAAATGCAATAGACCCAACTGTGGTATATGCATCAACCTAATAGAAAGTCTGGAATTCCTTTTTAAACAAGGACAACGTTTCACAGTAAAACACAACTTCACATGCGCATCAGAAAACCTAGTATATGACTTAACTTGCTCGGGCTGTAATGAACACTACATAGGCCAAACTAAAAATAGCCTCCGCCAACGCATGACTGTCCACAGATCCCAAATAAAAATACAGGAATACAGAAAAATAGCACTTAGTGCACATATTGATATCTGTGCCGCACAACTTCATCCCAATTTTAGAATCTTTCCCCTCTACAAATTTAAAGACAATGCCACTCATACCCAGCGAATAACCATGGAATCCCACCTATTAATAATACAGACCACTTCTAACACATCCCCCTAACACGAACCCACAACAAACACACTTACATCTGCACACACCCTACACACCTTTTACCCAGATATATTAACACCATGACACACGCAAATATATGGTTCCACACATACACATAATTGGATACGGGTGCAAAACATCAAACACTATTTTTTGGAAATGACTGTAAATATTGACTTCACACAAACACGTTGCTTCCCGATACAGGCACAAGGCCAGCAGAACTATAAATATTGAAAATTGTACCCACACACGCACACATATATACACGCGCGCGCGCCCCAACATGCATAGAAACACACACACACACACACACACACATACACACGCGCGCGCGCACACATACATACATATATCCCTTCCTGTCCTAAACGAACTTACTTATCCAGCTCAAATTCAGTCAAGCAGAAAATACACTCCCTAACTACGCGCTAAAAAGCTATTTAAAATATCCACATGACGTCTACTGACCAGCCTGAACAATAAGAATTTTCAACAACGCTATTTTCGAAATTCTAAACATTCAGGTGACCTCTCTATTATGACCACATCCACGTGACCTCTTTATTATGACCCATAAGAAATTTTAGGCGCGACACTAGCCAAATTTAAACTTCTCTGGAGCCTTTTTTCTTACCCTAACACCAACTTCCATTCAAATATTCACGTGACCCCTTCATAATGACCAATCAAAATTGTATTGACCATTGTCCACAAGAAATTTTAGGCGCGAAACCAAGCAAATCTTAAACAACTCTGGAGCCTCTTTTTTCACATATAAGAGACAGCAAACCCAACATAAAGTCAGATAAGAGGAAAAAATCTATCAGAAAGGAACTCTAATCTTTTGATAAGCATAACAAATGCGCAACCGGTAAAAAGAACTTTCACCTAATTAAATTACTTAAATTACTTAAATTATTTTGTCAGCATTTTCTTCATTTCCTTTTTTATATATATTTATATATATATGCGACGGGCTTCTTTCATTTTCCGTCTACCAAATCCACTACGTAGTAGAAGACATTTGCCCAAGGTGCCACGCAGTATTACTGAACCCAGATCCATGTGGTTGGTAAGCAAGCTACTTGCCGCACAGCCACTCCTGCGCCTATATATATATATATATATATACAAAATAAGGAAATGGAGAAATACATCTTAATCAATAATCAACTACCAGATAATACCCAATCACATAATTTATTAAACCACTACATATGAACATTAAGCTAAAACATAATAATATAGAACAAAACAATGTACATCAATGAGTAATAAGATACAATAAGTACAGTATGTATAAGTGAATATAACTAAATACAAATATAATTTATATTCACTTATACATACTGTACTTATTGTATCTTATTACTCATTGATGTATATTGTTTTGTTCTATATTATTATGGTTGACCTTAATGTTTATATGTAGTGGTTTAATAAATTATGTGATTGGGTATTATCTGGTAGTTGATTATTGATTAAAATGTATTTCTCCATTTCCTTATTTTGTATTATTAATTTGTGGTAAAACATTTTACCTTTGCCCATATAATACAGTGAATGAATTAATTGCATCGCAATTCTTAACATTTATGTATTAACTTTGTTGGGTGCTTTACTAGCAGTATATTGGATACATGTCATCCCATGGTGGGTTGCACTCACAACCCCTATCTCATTTTGTAATTGTGTATATATATATATATATATATATATATACAAAAGGCCCTCAATGTTCGTTTCTTTGTCCTGTTTTTATTCTTTATGTGTACTGTATTTTTTTGTATTTGTATTTTTATTTTGTATTTGTATTTTTATTTGTATTGCTTTTACGTCCTGTTCTTGTCACGTTTTTCTTTCCTTGTTTTACCCCTCTGCAAAGGAATTTTATTTAATTCTTTCGCAGGAAGGACTCGTTCGACGGGTCGTGTTCTGTCCTTACCTTCGAAACACCCATGGAGTCGAACCAGGGACAGCTGATGAAGGGGAATATTCCTTGTATTGTTTGTCTTGTACTGTTTTTTCGTTGTTAAAAAAGTCCGTTTCCATGTTTGTTTTTACGTTTTCGTTTCTCGTTGAGTTCTACGTCTATTGGTGGTGTCCTATACTCATATATATATATATATATATTATATATAATATATATATATATATAGGGCGCAGGAGTGGCTGTGTGGTAAGTAGCTTGCTAACCAACCACATGGTTCCGGGTTCAGTCCCACTGCGTGGCATCTTGGGCAAGTGTCTTCTGCTATAGCCCCGGGCCGACCAATGCCTTGTGAGTGGATTTGGTAGACGGAAACTGAAAGAAGCCCGTCGTATATATGTATGTTTGTGTGTCTGTTGTTTGTCCCCCTAGCATTGTTGACAACTGATGCTGGTGTGTTTACGTCCCCGTCACTTAGCGGTTCGGCAAAAGAGACCGATAGAATAAGTACTGGGCTTACAAAGAATAAGTTCCGGGGTCGATTTGCTTGACTAAAGGCGGTGCTCCAGCATGGCCGCAGTCAAATGACTGAAACAAGTAAAAGAGTAAAGAGTAATATATATATATATGCATGTATATATACATGTAGATGTAGGTACATACATATATGTATGTATGTATACATATATTTTATTTATTAAATTATATATATATATATATATATATATATATATATACATACATACATATACAAAAATGGGTATAGTGAAAAGATCATCCTTATCAGCATTGTATTTAATTCGGCTTAACTTTAAGGTGAAAGAAGCTTTTATGATTTTAGATGTCATGGTAACGTCACTTCAATTCATACACTTCCGTAATTCCCCCGTTTTCGATTTTTTAATTACTTTTATTGCCTTCCATTCATTATGAGAGAATTTCAGGTCTTATTGATATTGCAATTATTATTATAGCTGCAGTTTTGTCAACGCGTTATCATGCGAACGCCATAAGGCTAAGTTTTGTTGATTTCTGGATGGCTTTCCCTTCTATATATCACAATATAAATTACTAGAGATCATTAAAAGCTATTGAACATCAGAAACATATACCAATATAATTCCTTACCAAAAGAGGAAATATTTTGTATTATTTATCCTCCATAAAATATGTTTCATTATCTAATAGGAATTACATAGGTATATATTTAGACAAAGACATTTACTAGTAATTCTTCAGGTCGAGAATTAATTAATAAATATACAAATAAATTTAGATATACATGACAGAAATGACGGAATGTACCTGTGAATTTGGAACTCTCAGTGACACTTTCAAGGGCAAGTCTGGTGTATCCATTTGTCTTTGTGTGTGTAATTGCTATGATGGAGAAATTATCCAATGTCTTATTTACGAAAAGTAATTAAATGATAATAGGTTTTTAGCCTATCTAGATAATTTTGTGAATCGGATGACAGTTACAAGAAAATCAGAATAGTTTAGTCCCTAACATTGGGTAGCTTAATAAAAGAGGGAGACAAGGGTCTGCTGGTAATAAACTGAACAAAGAAAGAAGTAGGAAAAAAATAAATGACGCCAGTCTAGCCAATAAGAGGAAAGTAAAAGAGGAAAGTATACAGACTAATAAACATTTCACCTCCTCTGGGAATATCCTTGCGATGATTAGTATACTTGATTTGGTGTTGAGGAAAAGAATTAAAATAAATAGAACAAGCAATACGCTTGTTAAATTTATATACAAGTACAATTGTCTCTTAATACAGACCAAGTTAGACAGTGTATTACTTTATAAATATATATTGGTAGTTGTAACTGTATAATTACATCTGATTCTATATTCTCAGCTTTTTGAATACAACGCCATATGTAGAATATATGGGACTAACCAGAATAAGTGACTGAATATGACAGACAGAGTTGGACAGGGAGAGAGAGAGGTGGTTAAAGTGATACAAATTGATAAGATTGTTGTGGATACATCTCTGGAGAATGTTGAATTTGTTATTGTGGGCCTAGACAGTTTAACGGCAGAAAGTTGATGAGAGAAAATGGAGCAGAAAATAACGAGAATCATGGGTAATAGGGTGTGACGGGAAACAGGGTCGGGGTCGAATATTCGGTTAAAAGCGACTGGTGAGTTTAAATGGTGAGTTTGGCAAATGTACCCAAAACAAGATTGATACATCCCATGGGTGCAAAATTATTTATAAGAAATTATTCAGCGAATTCTGTACATATAGCTACCGGCACTTCTATGTGAATCGAAGTTTATACTTATTGGTGAGTACTGATTGATATTCGATGATTATAAACTATTGATTCCTTGATTCCGAGTGATTTATTTTGACTATTGTTCAGTATGTATTTATTAAACAGAAACAGATGTAAATGGTTCTAGGCAACGTTTCCTCCATCAGAGAAGTGACATAGTCGATAAACGGCATCTGTCGTCTCCTTAATACGTAACGTTTGATAAGGCATTAATAATGTCAATTCCTAAGAATGATATTGTTATTGAACTGCCTTATATTCATAGACATTCCACAGGTAACCTTCACCGTGTTACTCACTATATATTCAATGATATAAGTGTGTGTGTGTGTGTGTTGTTTGGTGTGTGTGTGTGTGTGTGTGTGTGTGTGTGCAGTCGCATCATAGCCGAATGGTTATGAGGTTCTCTTCGAAATCACAACGTTCTGGTTTTGATTCCGCTGCATGACATCTGCAACAACTACTTTCTTTAGGTTTGGTTCGACTCATGATTTGTGAGAGAAATTATATAGACGGACACTGTGTTTAAGTCTGTCGGATAGATTTTAGTTGTAATTCAAAAGCCTAAGCTTCTTTCAACTGAGAATTACATTAATGTTTGGAGTATCTAAGGAATACACAACCATTTTAAACGCTAATTACAAGGTAGTTTGATTGATCAAACGCATGGTTAGAAATACTGGCAGAATTAGGTTAACATTAAGCTGAAAGATTTCAATACTTTTAGGAGTGTACATGCTCATTAACTTTTCCAAGGACGTCGATATATATATATATATATATATATATATATATATATATATGTATATATATATATATATATATATATATATATGTATGAGTTGTGGGCGTCATAAGAATTTTATCATCTTTCCAGAAAACGTGAAATTATCATGTGTTGTGGAATGAAGGATCTCGAAGCATGCCACATATAGCTACGAAAAAATAACATGCAAGTATTGATTTGTAACACCCAACTGGATGGAAAATGCTGAAGGTTGCCATGGAACACAAAATCATGAGACTCACACACACACACACACACACAAATACAAACACACAAACACGCAACACCAACGCACACACAACCAGACACATGTGTAAAAGCTTATAAAGCATAGATTCAATGAATCTTGTGGTTATCACAGTAAGTTACTCTTAGAAATTTGCGAAACAGTCATAATCCCATGGAAGACACGTTGCTAAATAAATATATATTTACGTCTCATACCTACTGACGTGATGTTTGCATACATACGAGCATATATATATATATATACAGCATACATGCGTATGTGAGCGTAAGTATATCTGCATCTGTATGCATGATTTTATTTTTATTCATATATGTGCGTTGTGTTTGGAAATATCTGTGTTTAAAGGAAGAGAGATAAACAAAGAAATATACTTGTGCTAAAATTGGATTTACATATTGGATTGGGGTTTCATTAAGTATTTTATATACATATATATATATATATATACATATATATATATATATATATATATATATATACATCTATATATACATATATATATATACATATATATATATATATATATATATTATATATATATATATAGAGAGAGAGAGAGAGAGATACACATATATATATATATATGTGAATCTCTCTCTCTCTTTCTATATATATATATATATATAAATTGGTGAAACACATTCACACACGCATACACAAACATATATCCCTTGATACGCAAATAAGTATGTGTATATGTGTGTGTGTATGTGGGTATGTTTATATGCACATTTGAACAAATGTGTAAAAAGAAATGCCTTACAAAATTTACAATAAAAATTATTATGTTTGTCTTTATATATATGTATATATAGTGTTTCACTTCGCATTTGCCCAGAACGGTAAATGACTTTCCATGTGAATATAATTATAGTTTGATAGGAATTTAAAGAATTTTCTTCACTGATTGCGTTTATTTTGAATACAATGGAGCATTTTTTGTGATACCATCTTTATCTGATTTCCTTGGTTTTAACACAGCTCCATTGTGCATTTACAATTATATAAATAATGGTTCTTTGGATTTTTCCTAAATTGCAGGTGGCCTAACGAATGTTTATATATATATATATATATATATATATATATATATATATATTATATATATATATATATATATATATATGTATGTATACACATACATATATGAGTAAATAACTACCTTAGCTTCATTAACGCCTCAGACGCCATATAACATTCTTCCATTGAGTTTTGGCAAGGTATGTACTCCATAATTAATAGATCTTATCTGTGCGTTTCAGATATTTTGCTTTTGTTTTTCTTTTACTCGTTTTGATTCGAATATAAAATATTTCTTTTACACAATTTGATCATGCCGATTGGTATTGTTTGCCTATGTATAGCTAGTTTCTCTATTATTAAATTCCATAAAGAAACATTGTCTTCGTTGTATATTAAAGTCCATATCAAAAGAGGCAGTAGTACTAGTAATAGTTGCAATAGTAGTAATAATACTTGTCTTACTAGTAACTGTATTTATGTTAAACGTATTAAATCGCTAATAACTTCAACATCAGCAATAATAATAGCAACAACAACAGCATTATTTACAATAATGACAGCAATAGAAACGACAGCAATAATGATAAAAATAACAAAAAAATATTATAGAATTTTCATAATTTTGAATCACAGGTGTCAGATATGATCCCCAATGAAAATAACGAAAGAAAGCAGAGTAAGATGCTGTATCTTTGGTATCAATTCTATCATTATGTGGCCTGCAAAATATTGAGAGCGCATGAAACATTCCATCCCAAGACAGACACTTATAGTTTGTACTTGTCAAGAAGAAAGGGTGGGGGAGTTATGATCAGTTGTTAGGGTCATGTAAAAGCAGAGGAGAACGGCTTAATGTGGTATGTA
>NC_042998.1:67268954-67308954 GCF_006345805.1 Octopus sinensis | reverse complement strand
GTAATATATGTAATTGCTAAAAAAGGAAATCATAAGAAACTACCGAATTAATTAACCTTCAGCTAACCATCTATAGTTATCTAGAGTTATTTTCAGGCAGACCGCTTTGTACAGCAAGTATAGTGTTTTGAGTGCTAGTCAACATTCTCGATGCGAAATGTCCGACCTCGTTCAACGCTCGACTGATTATAGCAGCTCGGTCAGGAAGACAAGCAACACGAAATGCGCCGATGTCAGTTCGTTCCTATTTTCGACGTTGCTGTCATCAAAAATGTATTTGTATATGTGAATTAGATGCAGAGCTTGTCAGTGCTTCATCTGGGACGGCAACTAGAGTTTATCTCGAGCTGATATTAGCAGCAAGTGGACTTCCTGCCCAGCGGAAACTTAAATGATAATATCTAATATAAGTAGAAAAATACAAAGATTTGAAAGGGAGAGTTATATTTGGTTTGATCGACTACATATTCCACCAAATACTAGAAAAATGAAAGTTAAAGGTTACTTCATTAGGAATTGAACTCACGCTACAAAAATCCGTAATAAACTGCTGGATGATATTCTTTTTGATCATCATAGTGATTCTTCATCGTCTACCCCCTAATAATTATGCTGCATCGATTCGTAATCGTTGCGCAATTTATGAAATAGCTATTATCGATCGAATCCACAGCTGTATACTGGAGGTATTTATTCAGGTTTTCATCTGAACTGAAAAGCAAAGAATTTCATATTCAAATTTGGGTTAAAATGTAAAGCCACATAATTATATGCCGCAGGAAATTTAGTTCGGCTCAAAAACACATCTGTGAGTCTTTTTTCTTAACCGCAAATTCAACAACAACGATGTTATTATTATCACTGTCATCATTACCACCATCACAACCACCACCATCTTAAACAACAACAAACCCCGTCATCATTATCATTACTATTACTATGAATAATGTCCTTCTTTTTATAATTTGCCACAAGAGTAAGAGATGAGAGAACATTAAACTGCAACTCACAGTAAGCAGCTTTTACACAGAATCGATTGTAAAAATTAACAAAATGTATTGGTATGAAAAGACAGTGATAAAAAAGCAAATAAAATGATACTTCCGAGAGTGAAGAGCCACATGTTTACAATCAAAGGAGCCCATATGTTCAGATTGACCTCATACACAAGAGCAACAGTACTCTTGCAGCTTACAAACTACATTTCCATGATACCAATTGGCCTACTCACTCAGACCGTTCTCGTCTCTTATCTAATATGTATTAAATCTAGTGGTAGGCACAACCTATTTTTTTTATATCTCATACGATCCTCCTCAACACACACCTACTTTTGTGACACACATCTTCCTCTCTTACGCACATCTTCATCAATCAACACCTCTAACCCACATCTTTGTCTCCAACCAAAAGATTTATCTGCAACTATCAAAGTCATCTCATACATATAACTGCCCCTCCTATCCACGCCTTCTCTAATCTACAATGTTCCAACAGCCAAAGTTTTCTCTCTAACCTACATCTCCAACACACAAGATTTTTATGTAGCTTGGACGAATAGAGAAAAATGTTATCCGTTTCAAATTAAACAAAAATACAAACATTTTAGCCATGACCACAGGGTATAGGAAAACTGCCAGCACTTCCCAGTCAAAGGAAGGCTCCGGCAATCTAGTTGATGGAAACAAATAACAATCGGGTTGGTGTTACAATAAGCAACAATTTTATAACTCTGTGTGTACAATGTCTGGAATTTAAACATGTTGTACAGAACAGTTTCAACACTGTGCACATCTTTTGACATAAAACTGAATCAATATATTAATTTCAAATGTTGGCACAAGACCAGCAAATTCGGGGGAAGGGGAAAGTCAGTTACATCGATCCCAGCACGCAACTGGTACCTATTTTATCGACTTTGAAATGAAGAAAAGCAAAGCCAACCTCAGCGGAATTTGAACTCAGAATAAAGAAGGACGAAATGCTGCTAAGCAATTTCACCGAGGTACTGGTGATTCTATCAACTCACTGCCTTGTTGAATTGATATATTAACATTATATTTTACCAAAAAAAGCATGTTCAGTGCAATGTCAACAGATCAATTAACTATTTAATTGATTAGTGAAAAGTGTTAGTGCATGGACTTTTACGCGAATTGGACTTTAGCTCTATCTCAATTTTTATACATTACAAAAGGACAAAATCTACAAACATATTAGGAAGCCAGGAGACAAATATTACTTTAATGACAAAAGTTAAGCAAGCCTGAAGCTACATAGGATACTTTTTTTTGCCCACGGCAAAAGTAAGGTTAATTCTAAAAAAGAATGTTAAACTTTATATTTAAAATTAAACACAAAGACTGTCGTGAAATTAATTATAAGATATACACCCTCATACTCTCACGCGCACATGCTTGTCTGTATGTGTGTTTTTAAGTGTGTTTCTACGTCCTTTGGGCCTGTATGGGATTGGTGAAGGAGAGAAAGATAGGGAAATGAAAACTAAAAAAGAAAAAAATATTTTCAAAATGCAAAACTTTCTTTGAATCTAATCATCAAACTCCTGTTTGCTTTGGCTTGTATTATGGATAATAGACGCTGGTCGGTATGAATTATAGGATGGACTGTTTTGCGTGCTCCTGCCAATCATTCCGACTGAATTGAAAAATCATTTCAATCTAAAAGGCATAGAATTCAAGATAAATTATTAGATTCGTCAATGAAGGACGGCAATGAAAGAGATAATTGCTGGAAGGGAAATAGAAAGAAAGAGTTTCTCATAAAGACGAAATATAAAGGAAAGGAATAAAAGGTGGAATATCAATCATGGGAAAATAAAATGGCCACTGTAGAAGAACATGACTAATATATATTTTATATTTAATCAGGTTTTCTTTTTCAATAAGAAATTTAATACAACAGAATTTAATTTTGGAGAAGTTTTGAAATCTATCATGTATAAATATATATATATATATATATATATATATATTATATATATATATATATATTATATATATATATTTGTATGTGCGTGTATGTGTATGTGTATGCATGTGTGTGTGTGTCTGGCAAGAAACGTCACGATACTAAGTTATGAAAAGATTATACTCAAAAGTGTATTAATAATTTTGGCGAATGCTTCATATAGAAAAACACGAAACCCCGATCTAACGATTTTGAAGTTAATAATGAAATGTATATGGGACGCTAAAATAAAGATATTTTAATCTTTAGATCAAATGAAAGTATATGAAATATAGTTAAAATGATTAACAAAAAGTTGATAACGATATTGGTATATTGTTGTCACTCATAAGATTAAGCTGGCCATAGGCCATGAAAGTACTCAGCTGTGTGTGGTAATAAAATGGTTACTAAAATAGAAACGAATACATTATATATATAGTTTACTAAATTGTATATAGATATGCTGATGCATATATAGAGTTGTACATGCAGAAATACACTGATACATGAACATCTCCTTGCGTGTGTGTCTGTGTTTACATACATGTATATGCACAAACATGCACACATACCCACACTTATATATATATAATATAAATAAGCAACAAGGATATCCAGAGGTAATGCAGTACGATCGTTTCATGCGACTCCATTTAACTGAAGAATACAAATATTACATCAGTTTTAAAATGTAGAGCAATCTTCAGCTGCATAAAAAGTATAGAATTTAGTTAAATTCAAATGATTCATTTGAATAGTTATTCCATTAATCAAAATCACAAAAAGGATAAGTAGATAGACAAAGGACAAGTTTTATCAACAATATCATAGTAGGAATTACTACTATGATATGTAAAGTTCCAACCCAGATTTGATACAATACAAGAACAAAAATACACATGAAAGTCTATATAGTGATAATTTGTCGACCAATACTAGATTTAAATCGCCCTTGACAGATATATTACTACAGAAATAATTGCTATTCATATTTTTCTATCTCTCTTTATTGTGTAGGATGTGGTATAGTGTGTTACCAGTGCATATTGCTTAAACTGCAGGGTAAGCCTCCAAAACAGTACCATGCAAGTTTGACCTATGTAACTGTTGCATTTGAGAAGCTTACAGTTTTTGGTATCTCACTCATAAATTTATTTGTCTTTCTAAGCGTGACCTATGTATGTATGTATGTATGTATGTATGTATGTATGTATGTATGTATGTATGTATGTATGTATGTATGTATGTATGTATGCATGTGTGTATGTATGTATTTACGTATATGAGTTGTTGGAAAATAAATTTTTGAAGTGCTTTGTTGAATATTTACATCTATATAACTGCAATTCCGTAATTAGATATTTAAATTTGATTCTAAAATTTTGAAGGCTTTTGATGTAAACAATTACCCCTGGGAATTTAGTCACAAAACATTCGAGATTTTAGCTTTTGTTTACAAAATATTTCACCATTCTCGTGAGATACGAAATACAAAGTGGACATTGACGAAAGGGGAGATTATTTAATCTGACACTAATACCGATGGGGATTTTCCTTGGAATGTATTTATTTCCACCCGAATGCTAATATGAACGAACACACTCACAGCCACACGAGCGCAGAAATAAATTATCACACACACGAACACACACGCATGCACACGCATGCACACACACAAACACTAACTCACACACACACATATACACACACACAAATATGTATGTATGTATGTACGTAGAAGTGTGCATTCATACGTGGTTGAGACCGTAGAATGTGTGTGTATACCGGTGGAAGAGTATCTGGTTGTGCGGCACGTGTGTATTGTATGTCTGTCTGGCTATCTATCTATCTATCTATCTATCTATCTATCTATCTATCTATCTATCTATCTATCTATCTATCTATCTATCTATGTATCTATCTATCTATCTATCTATCTATCTATCTATCTATCTATCTATCTATCTATCTATCTATATTATATATATATATATATATATATATATATAATATATATATATATATATATGTATATATATATATGTGTGTGTGTGTGTGTGTGTGTATAAATATAATGTATGTGTAGTAATTTTTTTTACTCTGTCCATTATGCATTATGCGTGTGTGCGTTTGTATATGAGTGCGTGCGTGTTTGTGTATGTGTGTATGTATACGTGTATGTGTACGTATGGGCAATGCAGCCAGTCCTGGAGATCGATATTTTTGGTCAAATCTCTTGAAATCGCTGTCCCAGAAAGATTGCTGTGCAATGTACAAATTCAGCCAAAGAAGCTCTGTCAAGGTCGATTTGTGGGAAATAATCAAATTCTGCTTTCTGTAAAACGATTAATTGTGATTGTGGAATGATTTTGCTGAGTCGCCGGAAATTATTTTCTTATGAAGATCTAGGAAAAAGATCGAAACATTTTATTAGAACGATGATGTCGCTGCTGCTGCTGATGATGTTACTACTATTACTCTGGCTACTACTGTTGTTAGATTTTACTACCTTTTTGGTGAGACTGCTAATGATGATGATAATTCTATTACTACTATTAGTGCTGGTAAAGGCTGCTGCTACTACTACTACTACTACTACTACTACTACTACTACTACTACTACTTGCATGAAGATATCCTTTCGCAACGACCAGATGAGGGACAAATATTCACATATATCTTCTTTATATAACCAGCAATTGTTCTGCAGTCGTCAATTCTTGGGTAAACCTTTTTTCGAAATTCAGACGTGGATTGAATTACTTAGTCATAGAAAATCTGTTTCAGAAGTCAGTGTGCCAAAACGCACCAGTACCACCACCACTTGGAACCGCTCGATTACTTCGGAAGGTGCTCGAAAAATAAGAGGTGTTACTTTAGTTCACTGGTGAACAGCTGACACTGTAGTACGTCTACAGCGCTAGAAGCTGTGCTAAGGCAATAATAATAATGATAATAATAATAATAATAATAATAATAATGATAATAATAATAATAATAATAATAATAATAATAATAATAATAATAATAATAATAGTAATAGTAATAATAATAATAATAATAATAATAATAATAATAATAATAATAATAATAATAATAATAATATTTTAAAAAGGATTGACGTACATCTTCACAAAGGTAAACAGTCAAGACGAAGAGCGATTCGCTTGTAATTGATATTTTATTGGTTGAACGATATTTCAACAGCAAGTCTGTCTTTGTCAAGTTCAAAATAAGAACTGATAGAAATTCTAAATTATTAAAAATTTAAATGTAAAATGTGAATAAGAGCAGCCAGCGTCCACACGATGATGGAATGATATCATCGGTCTTTAAGTTTCAGTTTTATAACAGGCGAAAAGAAAAAGACATAACAGAAGACAGAAACAAAAGACAGAAAAAAGAGGAAAGAGAAAAGAGAAAAAGAAGAATATTAATCAAACAATTTTGTATAAATTTGATATTCTGATATTTTATTCATTCCTCCAGGGCGTGATGTTAATAACCCACAAACATATTTCTCCACATGCATTCTGAGAAGTGAAAGTGGAGTAGATTCAGAATATTTTCTGAGAATATGCAATTTCAAGTCTTTTACAAAACTGCACCCGTTTGAAACGAAAGGTTCGGCAAGTTCTGTCGAACTACTGTTATAGTGCCTGATGTTGAATCTGTGCCCATTAAACATTTTTGCTTAATTGTTCTGTTGTACAACTAACATAATTTAAATTGCGTTTCGTGCATTCTGCCGCGTGCACCAAATGGAAATCTCTACATGTCTCAACATTTGTATAAATCATAACATTTCTGTCATGATTCCTGATGGAATTCACTTGACTCATGTTGTTGCACTATGAACAGCGCTTACCTCTCTTGCGGCTGTTTTTCAAGGTACAGAGTGCAGATACAACGATGTTCGTTTTCTTGGAGCTAGAAATAGAGGTCAATAATTCTCTTATATTCTTATTCCGTCTAAAGGCTACAATAGGCGGCTGAGGAAATATCTGTTTGAAACGACGAAATTTTTTTGCCACATGCTGGTAACTTTCATGCAGCACTTATGAAATGCCAGCGAAATTTCGGTGCCAGTTAATCACTAAAGCAATTCTGTCATTTAATGCATTGTGTTTAGTGAAATTATGCGTGAAGGTTTGACTATCTTTGCTAATTTTAGCTACTTCATTTGCTGTTTCCTTTTCATTGTAACCGCGTTTGGCATAATGATGTACAAATGAAAAAAACTTGAAAATGCATATTCTCAGAAAATATTCTGAATCTGCTTCACTTTCACTTCTTAGAATACATGAGGAGAAATATGTTTGTGTGTTATGAATAAAATGACAGGACAATATCATCCAATTTATACAAAGCAGTTTGATTAAATATTCTTCTTTTTCTCTTTTTTTCATCTCTCTTTATGTCTTTTTTCTATTCGCCTGTTATGAAATTGAAACTTAAAGACTGATGATGTAATTCCATCAACGCTGGTTGCTCTCGTTCATACTCTACGTTTAAGTTTCTATAATTTTTTATTTTTATCACTTCTTATTGAACTTGACAAAGACAGACTTGCTGTTGAACTGTCGTTCAATATCTATTACGTCCGAATGGTGTTCTTCGTCTTAATAATAATAATAATAATAATAATAATAATAATAATAATAATAATAATAATAATAAATGACGACCTGCTGTGACCCTAGGGTCAAGAGATGACCCCGATTCAACAGAGGGCAACGGGCCATATTTTATTTTAAAACACAATAATAATCAATATGTCGCGCGAAAGATATGGGTATATATGGAAATGAAATAATGGGCAAGGAAGAGCTGAGGAGAAGAGAAAAGAAGACCTTCTTGAAATGAGAATACAAAGACTGTTAGAAAGGAATACACAGGACGGTAAGGATAATACAGCATCGTGAGCATGGACTGAGTGATGTGATTTTAAGTGTACCACCGAAAGCCTCATCATTATGCAAAAGACCAGGCACTTACTACCAATTCATTGAAGTATAACATTTATAAAACTTCTGACTTCTAGAAATGCAGACTCTCAGGAAAGAGTGTGGAAAATGTGACCCACTTGATAAGTGGATGTGAGAGCCTTGCACAAAAAGAACACAATAATGTGTGTGTGTATCTTCAGTGGAGCTTATGCTGTAAATACCAATATGAAGTAACAAAGCACTGGTATGAGCATGTACCAAGTAAAGTTATGCAGGAGGATGGAAAATAATCGATGCTCTGGAGCAATGATTTTCAGATGGATCGTGTAATCGAACACCGTGGACCGGATATTGTCTTATTGAATAACAGAGACAAAAACTGTCAAATCATTAATGTAGCCATACCAAATGACATGAATGTAAAGAGGGTGAGAAAATCACAAAGTACTCCGAAATGAAAGTAGAAATGGCAAGACAGTATGGAATGCAAGAGGGTAATGTAAAAAGTGATACTAATAGTGATAAGAGCATTGTGCTCAATCCCATTAAAACTTCAAGAATTCATAAGGCAACTGGAAATCCCATGCGAGTTAGATAACTTGCAAAAATTAGCCTTATTGTGCACAACGCACATCTTAAGGAGAGTATTATATTCTGACGTCCTTGTTGTGACTTGACAGATGTCACTCCGGTGCATTTTTACCTACACTGTGTTACGAAGGAATAATTATAATAATGCCGTGGAGCGAGGAAAATAGCCTAAGGGGGAATAAAAAATACCATGGAGCGAGGAAAACAGCCCACGGTGGTATACGAAAATTGCTGAAGAGCGAGGAAAAATAGCCTAAGGTGGTACATAAAAAATACCGTTCAGCCTTTGTTGAAACACACGATGAAGGTCAGCGTCATTAAGACTGAAAGTTGTGTAACTAAAAAATAATTTTAACAAGAAATGAAAAAAAAAACAAAAGGAAAAGCATGGAAGAAAAAATGCACGGTTAGTTTGCAACCGATGTTAACGCCAAGACAGATACAGAATACCGGTGGCTATGGGCGAAGAGGAGTGACCTGAAGATACAGACAGAGGTACGCATTTGCGCAGCTCAGGAACAAGCGTTAAGGTCCAATTATATGAAGTGCAGAATTGACAATACTACCGATGGCGACAAATGCAGAATATGTAGTGAGAGGAGTAAAACATCGTTAGCAAATGCCTGAAATTGACGCAACGATAACATACACGCACATACACGTATAGATGCTTAAATATTTAGTTAAGTTTTGCCAGAATTGGCACAGGAAATGACTAACCACTGGAACATATATTTAATGATGTTTATATAATACAGTTATTCGTGGGTGTCATAGCCCATTGAAGTAATGAGTTATTTTTTGCAGATATGTATCCGGTGTATGTGATCTATCTGGAATTTGTTTTGAATGAATGTTTTAAGATCATTTTCACCTCTTATGTGTCTTGGAATGATTTTAAAGAGCGCAGAGAAAATTAGTGTAAAATAGTTCTCTGTTAGTTTTGTGATGTGTGGTGAGCATGATTTTTGTAGAGGGTGGATACCAGGGGAGCAAGGCTAGAGTGAATTTTAAAGTTGATGCCAACAACATCTGCGCAATTGATATTTTCCATATCAGACAAAGGATATAGTGTTCACGGCAGCGTGGGAAGAAATATAGTTTTATTGTTTCCAGCCGACTCCAATAACCAAGAGTCCTTATGTCATCTAATTTTCTTTCTATGATTGGACTCCGCTGTGCTTCAATCTCCCTCTTTTGCTTCGAGAACAGTATTCAAGGTGAGGCGGGTGGAGGTACAGCAGAGAAGTTTCATAGTAGGAACGTCTCTAGACCGGGTAGTCCTGAGCATCCAAAGCATCCCATGCGAGCCATGTTCATTATCTTGTTTATATGGGTACACCAACTTAAGTTGTTGACTGTTACTCCAAGGACCCTTGCGGAGTCTGTTGTTACGAGGTTTTCTCCCGCGGGAAGAACGTATTGTAGTTTAGCTGCAGCATCTTTACTGAGGTGGATTAATTAAATTTACAATTGTTTAGCTGTATATTGTGTTTTAATGCTCATTGAATTCCTACGAGCAGATCCGATTGAAGATTAGCTACTTTCCTACTTTGACGATAACCTTCAGATACTTAGAGACATCCGCAAAAATGACGTCAATGACGTTATTGATGTACGTATGCATGCATGTATGTATGCGAGTATGTATATATGTATATATATATATATATATATATATATATATATATATGTGCATGTGGGTGTATATATGTGTAGACTATATACATATTTACATATATACATTTATGAATGCATGTAGGTATGTTTATGCATGTGAGTGGGTACGGCTCTGTGTATGTGTGTGATTATTCATATTTATAATTATATGTATATGTAATTGAATTAAGAACACGTATGTAAATACATATGTTCATCATCGTCATAATTAATCTTATGCTCATTATTCACATCACTATATTCTTCACAATCGCTTCGTTATGAAATAAAATCAAAACAAAAGAAAAAAAATCATATAAAAACTATGAGCAACCGCAGTTGTAAAACTAATAACAATTGAAACAATGAAATCAATAGCACTAATAGGTTTTAAACAATAAGAAATCTATTGAGCTTTTCCAGTATTGATCACTATACAACCTGAAGCGCTTAAGAATATTAACAAACTGCAAAAATCGACTGCAAAATCTATACAATGTGTGCTACCATTCTAATCGAATATTCTTTGTGTATTGTACATCACATATATTATTTCTTAACCACAAACATTTCCTTTACTCCTCTAGTATCCTCATCATTTCAGCTATGTTTTATTTTTATTAAAATGTCTCTCCCGCCCTACCGTCACTCTTTCCTTTATATATACATGCATACACACATGCATTCATTTGGGTGTATATATATATATATATATATATATATATATATATATGCATATGTGGGTGTGTGGGTGTATGGGCATGCATACATGTATATTAATAATAATAATAATAATAATAATAATAATAATAATAATAATAATAATAATAGTAATAATGATGATGATGATGATGATGATGATGATGATGATGATGACGATAATGATGATGATATTGACTGGATGGAATAAAAGCCAAGCAGTTAATACGTGGGCGATAGCATCACTTCGGTATGGAGCGGGAATTACAAAATGACAAAATAGAGAAATGAAGAAAATGGATAACAAGACCAAAAAAAAAATGTTAAATGTACATGGCGCCGTCCAGCCTAAGTGTGGCACCGATAGGTTGTACTTGTCCAGAAGAAAGATTTGATCAATTGCCAGGACTGTATCGAAGCAGAGGAACGCAGCCTAGGGTGGTATATAAAAAATGCTGTGGAGCCACTGTTGAAACACACCAAGAAGGCCGGTGTCATCAAAACTGAAAATTGTGTAACTAAAGATAAATTTAAACGAGAAATGAACAAAAGAAAAAGCATAGAAGGAAAAGACAATATACGGTCAGTTTGCAAGAGATGTGACGCCAAGACAGTTACAGAGGACCGGTGGCTATTGATGAGGAGAAGTAATCTGAAGATTGAGACAGAAGCACTCATATGCCCAACTCAGAAACAAGCGTTAAGGACCAGCTATATGAAGTGCAGAATAGACAACACTACTGATAGCGACAAATGCAGAATATATGGTGAGAAGGGTAAAACATCGTTAGCGAATGCCCGAAATTGGCACAATGATAATACGAACGACAGCCTGGCAATATGGCAAAAATGATCCATTGGGAGCTCTGTAGAAATCACGGCCTACAAAGAGCAAAGACGTGGTATGAGAAAACTCCAGAAGGAATAACCGAAAATGAAAATTTGCAAAATCCTATGGGATGCAATGATTCAGTGTGATCACCCGACCAGACATCGGAAACTGGACTCTGTTGTGGAAACAACAGGATCAATGTGAAAGAAGATGAAATAAACAACTACGACGATTTAAAGTAGGAAATACGAAGGTTGTGGTCAATGAAGAAAGCAGACATGATACCAATAGTAATCGGTGCCCTTGGAAGTATCAGCACTCAACTACCAACATGGCTGAAAAAGACCGGTGAACGTGTGAAGGTAGAACACCTACAAAAGCTAGCATTGCTTGGGATTACAAAGATTCCTCACTGCGTTCTTGAATCATGATCAGTAAACAAGTGTCACTTTGGTCTACTGGCTGTGTGTGGACAACTTACACTTTCCATCACACCCAGCAAAATAAGCTGTAGCTTTTTATATATTAATAAAACTTATAATGATAATCCCTTCTGCTATTGGCACAAGGCCTAAAGTTTTGGTGGTGCGGGCTAGTTGATTACACCAACCCAAGTGCGTAACTGGTACTTATTTCATCGACCCCGAAGGAATGAAAAGTAATTTCGACTTCGGCGGAATACATGAGCTTACATTCCTATTTACACGTCAAATTAAACGAGCCCTAATGTGTATAATCAACAAACTGCCGATTACGTTTTCTGTGATATTTTATATAATGCGCGCACACTTTGCTTACCAGCTAATCTAGTATGTTGAAGATTGTCTAACTACATTATAGTTAGGAGTGGATTGTGGCACCGATCTTCCGCGCCTAAAAATTTTGTGACATGTAGTGATTTCGGAGCATAGGTTAAATTATGTTGGTTGTATGATATAATTCGAAGTTATCTATAATTCTCCCAACACCGGACTATCAGGGATTCATAATCTCTCCATTTTTTTAAAAATCTCAATCCACATGCACCCTAAAGCACATTATCCAATGTTTCTTTCCTTTAAGGCAGCCGGTGGTGGTAGAATAGATTAGACTGATTTCTGTTTCTGCATGTCAGCGTGCAACGACAATATTCCAAGTTGATCCGTGTCGGGAGCCAAGGCTAAGATGAGTTCTGGCAATGCAGGATAAATTCAAAGATATTTTGGAGTCTGATGCACTGCTTAACATATATTATAATTTTAAGACAGATATTGGGGCAGAAACCTTAGAGTAAAACGTATGCTGTTACTAATCGGCTGCTCTATATAGGGCACATAATATATATAAGTGATGACGGACTATTTAAATTCAAAGAAGAATTACCTGAAAAATCTTTGACAATGAATTTTCGAAACCTTCGTTCTGACCTATGATATAACACAACTTAGCTTAACCACTCCGCCACCATACTACAGAGAGAAATATTGCGTCGTGCATATTCTTAATACTCTCGCAGGCAATGGAAAACAATTTAACAACGACAATAGAATAACATTTCATATTTACACTCGGTAACATTCTTGGAATTTATAACCGAAATATCCAGCTGCGATCTTAAGAATTTGCATTAGTAGCAGAGAAGACGTCTGGAAAGTATATATTCTGCTTCAAGATGCTAATGTATGCTCTTGACGACAAAGAAATAAAATTCAATCTGATCATAGGTTTCAGTAAACTAGCTTGGAAAGCAATTACCACAACATCTATCAAAGATAACAATACACAGTTTGAAAAATGATCTCTCGTACACTTTAACACTTGGCGTAAGGTATTAGAATTGGTTTGTTATTAAATCACAGTTTGAGGAATTCATTTAGTTTCTTTGAAGCAGTAATAGAGTCTGGTTGGTATTATGCTTACGTTATTTATTCATGTATACGAATCAGTCCGAGTTAAGATGCAATGTATGGTACTCTCATCCATATGAGAACGATAACATATGTAC
Source organism: Octopus sinensis (assembly GCF_006345805.1). Classification (NCBI taxonomy): domain Eukaryota; kingdom Metazoa; phylum Mollusca; class Cephalopoda; order Octopoda; family Octopodidae; genus Octopus; species Octopus sinensis. The sequence goes on along the minus strand of NC_042998.1, from coordinate 67,295,267 downwards.
AAATCAATTATTGGATTCACTTCAGTTGACAGGTCTTCCCGTCTCAACATTTACGATTTGAAAGCAATTACCATAACAGCAATAATAATAATAATGATAATAATAATAGTAGTAGTAGTAGTAGTAGTAGTAGTAATAATAATAATAATAATAATAATAATAATAATAATAATAATAGTAATAATAATAATAATAATAATAAGGATACAGTTATTATTAACCACAAGGAATGATAAAAAAGATCTATTACAGTACAGAACAATACAGAGCGAGATTACATGACAAAAATCAAATGTGTGAATGAGGAAAAGAGTAAAACTATTCTTTTTATAAATCCTCAAAGCAGAGAGAGCTTCTAAGCCAGTTTTAAACCACAAAATAACTGCAGTTACATGGAACATTAAATCATTTTACAATCTTCAGACACATGCACAGATCAGGCCCTTACACTCATACATTTTCGCCGCTAAATAATGACTATAGAACACCAGGAAAGGGGAATGAATAATGGTTTGTAATCTAAGCAAAACACTCTGCAGATTTTAGGGTAGGAGATAGTTGATCGCAAGTGTAGGCTTTTAACCTAGGGTATATTTGATCTTAAGTACTCCGAAAGGATGAAAAGGAAAGTCGACCTTGCAGCATTTGAACTCCAAATCTAAAACTGGAAGAAAAAAAGCATTTTGCCCGGCGCGGTAACTGTTCTACCTGCTTCCTTACCCTTATAACAACAATAATATTTTCTTCTTTTAGCCAGGAGGATGACAAATGTGGAGACAAGTAGTAAGGAAGGCAGACATAGATTGTGTGTGTTTAGAAAGAAAAGCGGATGATTAAATATAAATCAAATTTATAGAAAAAACAAACACCGATGACATGAAATATATGTCTATATGCTTTCATAGTCTTGTCACGAATCTACAAACTCATTAATCCGGAGCTTATTCCAGTCTTCTTGATCTATAATCGACCGAAATTAGATTCCGTTTAGCTTCTTTTTTTAATTTTTTACTCCTCAGGCTAGTTGTATTTTGTATGAAGCTGCACTGTCTCTGTTGTTATTGCTTTGGAGAATGGATGAACCCTGACTGAGCAAGTCTATAACCAAAGCGATCTGCTGAAAACAGTCGATTCTAATGTCACATTATCGGATGTGTCAACTTTTTTTCCAAATTTAGGATTTGATTAGAAGTAGATTAGGTTCTTGCAGTAGAAGGACCTTAGTAGATTGTCCCCTCATATATGGGCTATTTACAAAAAATGTTGGAAGGTAGATTCAAACGGCTGTTAACATATACTTTACCTGCTTCTCTACACTCTTTACTTCACTTACAATTTACGTTGAAGATATAGCAATTACTATGTATACCTAACGTACTTTCTCTGTCTCATATTCTTTTCTACTCTGGGCACAATGCCCGAAATTTTGGGGGATTGGGGCCAGTCGATTAGATCGACCCAGTACGCAACTGGTACTTAATTTATCGACCCCGAAAAAATGAAAGGCAAACTCGTCCTCTGCGGAATTTGAACTCAGAACGTAAAGATAGACGAAATACTGGTAAGCTTTTCGTCCTGTGTGCTCACATTTCTGCGAGCTCGCCGCCTTTCTCTGTCTCATATTGAGTTCAAATTAAAATTAGTTAGGCTTGTATTTATGCTTAGCATTTTACATATCTTATTAAATTTAGTAGGTGAGGTCTTGTATGTATATCTAGCGTTTTCCTTCTAACGATGAATGAATTCCGTCTTATAATTGGTTTTGTGGTTTAATTCATTACATGCATTCTACGCAGTTTTATATGAATTATTAACGCGTAAAATCCTATTTAACACTTTCTTAACGACCTCAGTTAAGTAAATTTCAGCTTGACAATACTTTGTTGACATTATCAGAAATATTTTTTGCTGTTCTCATATAAGAACGACGTGGTTTTATAGGTCATGAACGATGGCTCGATATTAGAACTCGATGAAGCATAACGACGCAGAAACACATGGATTTTATGCTCCGATGACTTTATTAGTGGAACAGTGGTGTGTTTTCAAAAATATCATCTATAACATTGTCTTCTATTGAGACAATTTCTGCAGCTTATCATTTTTTCATATCCGAGTGTACGCAAACGTGTTAAATATGATTGCACACACACCTATATATGAGGTTTGCATTTATGTGTAGCGTCATATTCGTTATATTGGCTTAAAATTTAAGCACGATACCAGCTATATCCTGGAAGATGTTAAGTACTTATTTTATCGACCCTCGAGATTATGAAAGTCAAAATCAACTTCTCCTGCATTTGGACTCCGGACGCAAAACCGGAAGAAATGTAATTAGCATATAGTCCGGGGTGGTAATGATTCTGTCAGCTCAACGTCTTCATTATATATCTAATATCGAGGTCAGTCATAAGATTAGTTTGAAGCTTGTTCTAGTTATACTTAACATTGTATTTATCGTATTGAATTTAGTCCTTAGCCTGATGCTTCTGATGTCTTCATAACAAGATTTTTGCCTTTGTTTACTTATTTTACCTTACAAGCTTCAACCATGACAAAGGATTTTTATGGGTGTGTGTTTCCTATATTCTCTAATTTCAGAGCAGCCTGGATCTAATTTAGTGTTTGAAGTTTTAGTAAACTCTTTTCATTCCTATTATACTATGTCTGAACATTTAAAAGATTCTTCAGCCGGACACTGACACTTGTAAACAGTTATTAATCATTCACATATATACGATACTTTACAATTCTCAGTTATAATAGTCATTAGTTGTTAGAATGCATTTCACTGTAGAAAGTATACCGTTAATAATTATGTACCTGAAGCTCTAATAATCATGTGGATTCGAAGAAACTATAAAACGACGGACACATTACTCGTATTTAGCTACGCCCCTTTGCGACAAATGCGAATATAAATTTTTAATTCACCATTTCCGTGATAACATATAATCATGTATGTAAGAAACAGTTGATTTCAACACATAAAATTCAGTGAAACTAGCATGGCGTTATCCAGTTTAGTACTAACATTCATAAATATACTTTGATTTAAAGCACCCCACTCATAATATCACTATGTTTATATAAATTTACATGGGTGATTAAAAGGTGAGATATATCATGACATGTCTATAATATGCATTTCTGTACTATTTATGCCATATCACAATTGCTGAATACATGCTCAGGATCATTGAAAATGAGAAGAGTTCGTCTGTCACTCAGTGTAAAACACTTTGCTCTTATAACAATTTTTCGTCGGTGTTTTGGCTACAGCATTCAGCAAAGACGTTCGTAATATACATACATGCATACCTGCTTCCCATCCTCATATATATATAAATGATGAACTTATAATAAAGGAGAATAAAGATTTATATCCAGTTTTATTCAACAGTCCATTACTTCTTTTCGTTTCTGCTCCTACACATGTTCCTGTAGCATTTAACGAATGCACTCTACAAAATTTGTATCTTCACGTGCACTTATTGTTAGTTGCCGCATCTTATTGTTTGAACTTAACGGCATCGTTCAGATATAATCTAACTTAATTACATGTCCACAAGAAATACATGTGGTGCTGTTATTGCTCGCAAAATAGCCTAGATCCTGAAATTTTCAAGTCTACTGGTTAGAAACAAAATAACTAGCTGTCCAAGGAATTTTAGCAGTCTAGAGACAGACCATCCTTAAAAGGTGAGTGATAGTATTAAGGCTTAATATCAGGTTAACTTAAGTATGTCTATGGAAATGCGACTACGGTACTTACTTCTATAACTTACGAATCAAAATTTGGAAATTTATCTGTAATATAAATGTGTGTATATATATATATATATATATATATATATATATATATATATATATATATACATATATATATATACATATATATATATATATATATATATATATGTATGTATGTTGATATTTCTGCTAAGAAATTTCCCTCGTTGATGATATGTTGATTAATCAAAATGTCAGTAAACGCTTGTTTCTTTGATAAGGCTCATATATATATGTGTATATGTATGTATATATGTATGTATGTATGTATGTATGTATATATATATATGTATGTATGTATGTATGTATCTATAGAGGGAGAATTCACTAAAACAAAAAAGACAAACGCAGGTCGTGTAGACAACAAAGAGATGTATTAGTTTAACGCTAGGGAAGCGAAAAAGTATTTACCGTTTCGTGCCTACGCTCTTCCACAGAAAGAAACAGGGAGAGAAAATAAAGAATGTGTAGTGGCTTGCTACAAATGTTTGTTGAGTCTTTCTAACGTAAACATGCGACAGTCAGGTAGTATGCTGTATACACAATATGCATAAGGTTATGTAATATGCTACGCAACTCCCAGTTCATGAGCCTTATCAAAGGAACAAGCGTTTACTGACATTTTGATTAATCAACATATCATCAATGAGGGAAATCTCTTATCAGAAATATCAGCATTTAAGTAACTTAAAGTTCGTGGTGCTATAATCCATTAAACATGAGGGTCGATAGCAGAATGAGATTGCAAAGTAAAAAAATAGTTAAAAGGCGTTTCAACTGAAAATATATCATTAAGCTTAATTAGCTCCTTCATACCAGTAAAACATATATGAATACTGGAGGATCGTAGGCACCAAGTATGATATTAGCCCGTAACGAAATTATCTTCAAACGTTTTGAATAAGCAAATAAAGTTCCAGTTCTATTAAGCTGGCTGCAATATAATGATGCTGACAGGTGAACCAGTTTTTCAGGGTTGCATCGACTTGTACCGATACAATGTAGGATAATTATAATAATAAAAGCAAGAATTATTGGATGGGATTTATAAACGTTTATTGCACCACGCCGCGTTTTTCCACATGTCACGTGTCTCTTAAGATCACAGTACGTATTTCTGGGATGATTACAGAACAGTTCGTTAAGTGGAACCTTCATACTCTGTAGTATATCCATCAATGTGATATCGCCTGAAGAAATGGAGTCATGAAGATGATCAGCCCGATAGCCAAGGATACTACGGACTGCACTCTAATCAACCCAGGGATAAGGACTGGGATCTTAAATGACATGAGATTTGTTGAAACGCGCATAACGATGCATTAAAGTTTTATAAATTCCATTCAGTCTATGCATATTATATATAAAATATTGATATCGAATATATATACGTATGTATGTATATATATATATATATATATATATATATATATATATAAGATAGTATGATAGTAATGATATTAAAACGTCAGTCAGCCCAAATTTCGAATATTTCTTGTAATTCTTAAACTTGTTTTATAACATGAATATTTTCGTTCGTATATATACATTCACAAACATTTCTCTAACCATGTGTATATACATACATGCACATATATATGTGTGTATGCGAGTGTGTGTGTGCGTGTGTGTGTATGTATGTGTAAGAGGTAATGGTCTCATTGAAACACAGAGGTGTCAGGTAATGCTGAATAAGTGCTATAGAAAGACCATAGTTAAGTTCCACCTCACTCTCTGTTTTGTACCCTATCTAAACTAACTAGAAACAGCTGTAAGACCTTCTATCTATAATTTTTCCAATATCTACAGAGCTTTGGCTTTTTTATCTCATTACGCAAAAAATTATTATATATATGTATGCCTGTATGCATGTATGTATGTATGCACGTATGTATGTAGGTATGTGCGTGTGTGTGCTCATATGCATGTATACATTTAAGTGTACATTCGAAGTATTTATACAATTTTTCCCAACACCATCTTCCACACAAAATGGTTAAGTATGCGCAAAGCATATTACTAATAAGGCCAAGGAAAAGCTTACAGAGATATACCTGTGATATTTATAAACGTCATTTTTATGAAACATGCCCATCTCAGTGATTGCCAACTTCCCGTAGCAATGCATGTATAGGAGATTTAAGCCTAGGGGTAATTTTTTTATCAAGTGACACAGATCTATTGTAGGTCGTATATTCTGGTGTTATATCGACTCATCTGAATGTTTTTTAAAAAATTTACTTAGTCATCCCGTATCATGTACATTGTGATATCAACAATTAATTCCTATCACGAATCTGATTAATTGTAAATTCAAATGACATGATCTACTCTGCTAAATATTCCATGCAAACCTGTTTCAACAATAAAGATCATATTAGAATTCCTGTTTATGTATATATAAATTTCGTGATATCTAGCAGTTACAAAATGTAAAAATGTCAGACATTATTTTAATGACCCTCAAACAAAATCTTATATATAATCTATCTTCATTGACGTTTTGCTTAAAAGTGCAGTCCTTATGAAAAAAGATATATATCGGGGTATATAATCTACACTGATTTCCATACAAAAGATTTACTGCATAAATCAATCCCTGTGTTTGCTATTGTCCACAAAATTATAATGCACAGAATATATTTGAGTGACAAGTCGTCGCGTAAAGAAGGAAGTAGATGCGACGAACAGGAATGGTGAGCGAAGACCATTATTAGCTTTATTCAATTAATTTCAAACATCGATCGAAAATACGTCTCTATTTTGTGTAGTTGTAGTATATCACATTTTCTTTTTTATTGAAATCAATATTATCAGACAGTGTTGAAAGTTATATCATCTTCGTTCTCGGCCAATATTTATTTGATACTATATTTAGATTTCTTAAAGCATTAGATATGGTTAGATCTACGTTTAGGTTTTCTAAATTTGGAAAATAGATATTTATTTTTGTTAATGTAAATGAAAGAAGACTGTGACGAAACTAAAATTAGAAAGTACATTTATTCGTGATTTCCAGACAGGGATTTAGTAAATAGGACAGCTTTAATGTCACATTTAAATACACACGCACGCAGATACACAGACACACGCACACACACACACACACAAACACATATACACGTATGTATGTGTAGGTGTGTCTGTGTGTGCTAATGTTTCTTGTGTATACTAATGTGTCTGTGTGTGCTAATGGCCAATCTATCCATTTGTAGAATATTGCTGTGAGTGACTTCGATGTTTCGCCCAGTTAAATCATCGGCCGACTATAGGTGAAATGTCCAAGACTTCGAAGTCACTGTAAACAATATTCTTATTTAAGGATACAGACACACGCACGCACACATACACATAAATATATGTATGCATATATATATATATGGGAAGATATATGTATATCGCATGTATACTGTGTATACATATATGCATAAGGTAACATCTATGTCTGTGTGCTTGTGTGACACACCAGGGCTTGAATATTTTATAAATGTATATAACAATACAAAGTTCGAAACATATAGATTTATTTTTTAATAATTGACGCTAAAATCATTGATGACCAAAACACTAATTATTCTTATTAGTGCTCAACCATTATATTTCATTTCTTTATAATCGATTATCCCTAAGCTATTTTACTGCAGAAAGCAGACTTTTGAGGTAATGATTATTTCTTACTGGTAAATATTCAATGAAAGAATTCAGCAAAATTTCCGATTATTAAGAGTAATCTATTTGATTGCGTATGTCTAAAGATCGAGCGATGTAACTGCTTGTCCTATCTTTGAAATATTTTATTGAACGGTAAAATATAAGGTTTATACCATTGTACTGCTTTTCTTTTTGTTACAAATATAATAATATTTCTTCCAGTTTTGGCACAAAGCTATTTTGAAGTCCAAGTGGCTAGGCGATTACATCGATCTACTGTTTGAGTGGTATGTTATTTAATAGACTCCGCAAGGTGAAAAGCAATGTTAACCACGGTGGTAATGCCACTGAACATTTCATCTGATGCGCAAGAAGTTCTGCCATCTTTCCATCTTCTTCAGATTACCATGTCTCACTTACAAAATGTATCAGACAAAACTCCCTTAAATATATTGTACCCTTATTTAAATGGAAGAAAACATTGGATAGTGCGCTAAATTTTTTCTCAAAAAAATTACATGACCCCGCGAATCTATTATCCATAAACTTAAATGTGTGCATGTGTGTCGGTGTTTGTGTGAGTGAGGACAGCTGTGTGCGCGTGCAAGCGCTCGTATAAGAAGTATGACAAACGAAAAAATGACACATCCTGGGAGAGACAACTTATAAATGATCTTTAACGAGTAGAAAAGGGAAAAGCCTGAAAGTTACTGACGTTAATCGATCTGAACAAAAACTTAGAAGTGAGAACTTTCAAGATGAGCATATCTTGGGTGAAGCGGTATATATATAACCAGTGACACTGTCAGTGCTAAAAATAATTATTGATTTAAATTTCCTTCGTGAAAGAAAGGTAAATACAGTGCTAGCTACTCTCAAAGAAAAGGAGTTGAATATTATCAAGAAATTGAGAATGAATTTCAATAAAATCGAAATATATGTTTAAATTTAATTTGTCAAAATATTTTTCGTCGCTTTGAGACCCCAACCTGTTCACTGATAAAATTCCGTGCTGTATCTCGGAATGTTGTCAGTGAACAGGTCGTGGTCTCAAAGCAACGAAAATATTTTGACAAATTAAATTTAAATGTTGAAGCGAATTTAACATCTTTTGTAAGTTTTTAAATAACTAATAAACACCTTCCACACTGCAATTGATTTCATTTCAGCAGGTGATCTCGGATCAGGTCACTTGCTATGCAAGTACATCTCCGTAACTCCGAAATATATGTCTACGTTGAAAACTAATGCTTGTTATCAGGTTCTGCTCCTTGTCATCATTATATAGGTATTCAAAAGTGACAATGTTTAAGCAACAGACAAATGCGATTTTACAATTAAAAACAAATACCTTATGAGTATTTTAGGCTGTAGTTTTTTGCCTAATTAAGCAAGAAAATAAACTAAAGGTAATAAATCGAATCGGTCAATGACAGGATTGTAGATGAAGGAATAGGAATCATATATAGCTATGAAAACAGCTATGGAATTCTTTCCTAAACATACAATACACACATAAATGCATGTATATCTGAATCACTCTCTTTCTCTCTATCTTTACACACGCATATACACACATATATATAGGTATGTATACATAATAGACGCATGTATTTATACGTTAATATATATATATTTATATATACACACACATAATTAAATCCACATGGTTTCATTATATCTTCTCTAAGCTAGATTTTTCATTGGTACACCTTTCAACATCGAACTAACGAGCGTTGTTACGTAAAGAGTAAATATATATTTTCAAATTATGACTAATTTAATTAAACATTGTTTCAACTATGTTGTTGTTGTATGACTTATACAGGCTTACCTCGTTTACCAACTACCTCAACCAGAGATTCTAAAAATTAACCTTTGTATATTACATATCATCTTTGTAAAACACAATTAAATACACATACATACACACACACACTCACACACAAGCACACGCTCAATTATTCACATACATACACACGCCGACACACACATGTTTATATGTAAACACATACATAACACAAATATATGCATGTGAATACAAATATTCATCTTGAATATTGATCTTTGCGCAGATGTGTGCACTAAGATATCATTTTTCATTAAATCTGCAATATCAAAAGCTGTTACCAAAAACAAAAAGAATTACAAAATAAGAACATTTATGCACACGTGTAATATTTATTTACTCATATATATACGTTCATACACAAATCCATCCATACATACTTGTAAAGATACCATATGCATGCATATATATATAATATATATATGTCGAAGGAGAAAGAGAGAAGGAGAGAGGAAGATAGAAAGTGAGGGTATCATCTGGAATGATTGTTATTTAACAGACATGTAAACTAAATGTGTCAATAAGATTCAGAATCTAAACTCTTCATAGAACAGTTTCACGTTTACACAGTGATATGTTGAAATATATACTGTACAATTTCTACTAGAAAACGTGCATCGGTTTAATGTAAGTAAGTATGTATGTATGTATGTATGTATGTATGTATGTATGTATGTATGTATGTATGTATGTATGTGAGTTGTGTATATGTAAGTATGTATGTGTGTATGTAAATTTGTATGGGTTGTATGCATGTATGTATATATTTATATGTGTAACTGTTTATCTAATCTATATTTAGATTGATAGATAAATGGACATTTATATATATATATATATATATATATATATATATACACACACACACACACACACACACACATATATATATATATATATATATATATATATATATATATATATATATATATATATATACTCTTTACTCTTTTACTCTTTTACTTGTTTCAGTCATTTGACTGCGGCCATGCTGGAGCACAGCCTGTAGTCGAGCAAATCGACCCCGGGACTTATTCTTTGTAAGCCCAGTACTTATTCTATCGGTTCTTTTTTGCCGAACCGCTAAGTGACGGGGACGTAAACACACCAGCATCGGTTGTCAAGCAATGCTAGGGGGACAAACACAGACACACACACACACATACATATATATATATATACATATATACGACAGGCTTCTTTCAGTTTCCGTCTACCAAATCCACTCACAAGGCATTGGTTGGCCCGAGGCTATAGCAGAAGACACTTGCCCAAGATGCCACGCAGTGGGATTGAACCCGGAACCATGTGGTTGGTTAGCAAGCTACATACCACACAGCCACTCCTACGCCTATATATATATATATTTACATGTATATACTAGAGAAAGTAGATGAATAGATGAATAGATAGATTGATAGATTCGCAGGAAACTGGGTGAGTATGTTTTCTTCTTGCGCATGCACACTTGTATGCTTTACGTTTTACTGTGATCACACTCATACTCAAGCACACGCACGCGCGCGCACACAGGCACAGACATAGGCACACATTCACACAGATATAATGCACGCACAATCAAGCACGTATGTATAAAGAACAGAGAGCGATTACAAATTTTTGCCAGAAAGGTCACACTGTACGGGGCCTTCTAATCAGAATCTATTGAACGATGTGCACAATGAGATTCGGTTGGAACCTGTGTTTCAGCTACAATCATACATCACTGCCATGCTGCCTCTATAGTTGCAATACATATTCAGGTTTTCAAGTACAAATATCTATGACTGCCAGCAATGTTATACATTTTTTGTTCATTTTCATTCAATATATATTTGAAATATCTTTTCTCGGAGCAAAAACAATCTTTACACTCGCAGCTTGTTGAAACCTTATACTAAAGATTTCTAGTACTTTTTCACAGTATGCATAAGAACTTTGTTGAATCCTGTATAAATGAGTTTAAATACATCAATGTCTGTTACTCCAGTACAATTCCAAACGGTTAATCGGAGCTATTGAGGGATCATAAAAATTACTGGTTTTCCGAACGAAACAAACTGTTATCATGGCCACGTGTGCTTAAAATGTTCAACCTTTCAACCACATTGACATGTTCAAACTCTCTGCAGAACACAATGGGTCTATTGTTTTCTCACACAATCTTCGTGCTCCTATTTAATTAAAAGTGATTTTTGCCCGATGGAACCTTCTTGATAGCAATCAATTGGAGTGTATGCGTCTATATAGATACAACCATCACCATGTCTAACAACACTATCTGGACCATGTGTAGGTTTAATGGTTTTAGAATTCTCAGGTTGCCCTTGAATGCGTTTGGAGGTTTTAAACCATCATCTGGACCATCCTTTTATTATTCTATTGTTTTACTTGTTTCAGTCATTTGACTGTGGCCATACTGAGCACGGTCTTGAATATATATAGCTGACATATATATTTTTTAAACACTCTTCTTTCAGTGCGTTCAGGTACAACAATAACGTAACTAAAACTTAAATAATAATGATCTATAATGCTTATTTTGTAAATCGATAGCTGATAATATTAGGTCAAAACAAACTGAAATCTATAGAATAAAACCGGAGCTCTCAATAATTTTTCATGCCTTGTGAATCACAATATAACAAACAATACGTTTGAATATTTTAAAAAGTGTTATCATTACAATTTCAGAAATACAATTTAAAAATCTATAGTTTTATTAGATATACTTATATATTTTCCAAATTATAATCATACATTTCAAATCATTCAAATATTTGGCTGAAATTTATAGAATTTGGATAACCTCGTTATCCAAACCGAATAGCAACGTTTAAAATCCGCTGAATATGTAAAAATGAACTAGAGAGAGCATTGTATATATCGTCTATTAATCAGCTTGTATTAATAGTTAAATCACTCACAGATCCTACACTTAAAGGATAAAAAATTTGATAATGAGCTAAAATACATAAACGTTTCGGTTCCTGAAATACATTCATTGAAGCCAATATTATTGACTGATATTTATATATTTTCAAATTAACATAACTTGTTTTTGTTTCGGTCATGGACAACTACACCCGTGTAGCCCCGGCTATCTAGGCCTAGACTGTCTAATATGTATTATCTTATTTAAAATGGTAATGCATTTTTTGAGAGAGATTTGCCTGACCTTTTTGGCAAAAACTGTGTCCATCTAGTAGATTCTTTGCAGATTGACTGTCGTTCCAGTTAGATTAGATATTCTGTGTTGACCAACTTCTCATGACTGCATCTAAGACTATATCACAAAGTTTAATACCTTCCCTCGAAAATTCGTTAGATATAATCTAAAGAAGAATTCTTTACTATTTCTAGCTGGTCTGGTAACGCTTTAGAAGCGCTATTGACTAACATTAATTTATGCGTCTCGTTTCACAAAATCTGAAATACATGAAATGGTATATTAATTTACCGTGCAAGACAAACGAAGATGGATCATTGTATTATATTAAAATGAAATCGAATTAATTAGGTCTTCTTCATTACATGTTAGCTGTTAGAATGGAAAAAGAAATCCGTTCTAATGTTTTAGAAATTTCGCTAAGAGAATTTTGTACTGATTAACATCTTATTATCATGTATTTGAACGAATATTTGAATTTCAATTAGTAGATTAGTGTAGCGAACAATAAATGCATGCTAAATCCAAAGAAAGTCACTCGACAAGAAGCAAGATTTTCAACATACATTTATCAAAGTACATAAAAATATTTGACAATGCTAACTACATTTAAGTCCCAATCAAAGAGATTGTAATTTTGTTAAATAGAACAATTATGCCAAGTTAATCATATAAAACATTTTTGCAGAGATTTATCGCTCAGAGAAATAGGAATAAAAGAAGAAAGTAACGATAGCTATATGTTCAGCAGAAGAAAGATGCAATTAAAATTATGTTCGTTCATGTAACCGACATATTTCTTCCCAATCAAAATACACACACACACACACACAATACATACATATATACATATATACATAAACACACACACACACACACATATATATATGTATATATATATATATGGCTTTAATGCGTTTATATAAATCTTATGTATACGAGTGCATATAGACAGATACATACGCATACATATATAAATGTTGCTCGTCTGTCAAGTATGTGATAACTGAAAGGTATTTATATATACTAAAGGAAACGAGGCCACTCTAACAAAAACCTAATCTAGGTAATATTCATCAGAGAAAAGAGCTGCATTTTCTGGTCAGTGACAGATTAGATGATTAGATATGTTAATAGCGTTTATGACCGTGGTCTCGATTAAACAAATCAGTTTTATTTGCATCACCTGTTGGTTCAACTGCATCGAGTATACTCAGGTTGTTAATATAGCCACTGATCTCTTCGAGGATCGACAATAAGGTTTTTGCAATATCTATGGAGGACTAAAATAAAATGAGGTACTGTAAGAACAATTCGATATTCTTCTGCCTACTGAGAAATAAAACTGAAGTTGTAACCAGTATATAAATATCTTTTACACTAAGCTAAAGCTGAGGTCCTATTAAACCTGTACCATTCAGATTGAGTTATGCGAGAAGAAATCTTGAAGGCCTTCCACACACACTCACACACACACACACACACACACACCACACACACACACACACACACACACACACACACACACACACACACACACATATATATATATATATATAAGGGAAAAGTAAAAAGAAAACAGAGAAAATGCACATTAGAAATGAAAAATAAACGCTTTTTTAAGAAAACCAAAACTATATACATACAATTAGAGTATTTGAGGTGGAATTATGAAGTATATAAATCTTTTTTATGAATCATTATAGAGATTCAAAGTCATATCGTCAGAGCTGACCACTGACTTTGAATGAACACCGATTTCCAAAGGGTGTTGGGTTTAATAGTACCCGAGTGAAAAGATTACATAGAAGGGAATTAAACAGTTCTGGAAGTGATGCAATTAAGGCGGATATAAATGCTGGAATACGAATGCTGTACGGAATATATGGAGATTAGGGGAATTACTGGACTTGGTAAAGTTAGTGGTGTCCGGTATTAAGTTGTGTATTCATGTTGAGTTGTGGATGATATTTATTAATGAAAGTTGTCTCTTTATTTAATCTTTGCTGTACTGAGGTGTTCCGTGAAGATTAATAAATAAGGAAAATTAGGAAGTTCGATTTAAGGTTCCTAGCGCATCTTTCTATGTGCTCACTGACATGTATCTGTCTATATTGTGGGTAGTGTATTTGTTCTTTCTGAAGAGTTGTTTTTCGTCGGAATGACATTCTTGTTTGACTTACATAGTGATAAAGTTTCAGAGGCACAGGTGAAATTTTATTTTATCTTCAATATTTCATCTTGTTTGAAGTGAAACTCTGTATCCTCCAAAAAGTGGGAATATGTACCACAGTTAGGTCGCCCGCATTTTTTTGACTTTTGGTTCCGTTGTGAGTGGATATAGTTGCGCTGGTTAATATTTTTTCCAATGATTTCGGTTGCATTTTGCTCTTGATAATTTTGTGATTTGTTCATTGATTTATCTTCAGTGAGAATTGATAGAATTTGGATGATGATGTTGAAGGACTCAATGTTTCTATGGCTGTGTGTGGAGATATATGGGAGTATTTTTAGATATGGTGTAGTACATATACAGAGTGTTTCAAAAAAATTGATATCATCTCTCGTTCTAATAACTTTACCAGTCCTTGTTCAAATGACTTCAAAGTTTAACAGTATATGTAGAAACAGGTAAAATTTTATATTTTTATCTTTTCAGGTATAGAAATGGCATTCACTGGAAGAGAAAAGGCATTTTGTGTTTTGGAGTATGGGCGAACATATTCGACCAAGACTGTGCAGCATGTATTTGTGAGAAAGTTCTCTAAAACGTCACCAACGCAATTGCAGATTTGAACATGACACACAAAATTCAAAAAGGAAGGCTGTCTGTGCAGGACAATAGCATATGGATGACCTCTACCATTGAATAAGAAGAACAAGTCTGGAAACCCAGATTTCTCCAACGACAGTTTGGCGCGTCTCGAGGAAACGCTTGCTAATGAAACCCTACAAGCTGAATCTCGTCCAGGCCATCAGAGCAGATGGCAAGCAAAAGCGCGAACAATTCTGTGATGATATGCAAGAGAGACGTGATGGAGCAGAGTTCAAGGGACGTCTTGTTTTAAATGATGAGGCCACATTCCATACGAATGGCAAAGTCAATAAGCATAGTGTTCGCATTTGGGGCGAAGAAATTCCCCATGCCAAAGTTGAGCATGATAGGGAAAGTGAATGTGTTTTGTGCCATCTCCAAGGAGCATCTTCATGACCCGTTTATCTTTGAGGGAAATGTGACCTGCGATGTGAAATCTTTCATGGAATCCACATACCTTTGAATTTCTTATTCAAATTTGAAGGCATAAATCTTATGTTGCTCAACATTAAGCCTGTTTAGTTTCATTTGCTTTGACTTTGTACTTTTTGTGATATTTACATCGCAAACGATATCAAATGTTTTGAAACGTCCTATACATGTATACATATATATGTGTCTATATATCTACATGCATCTATTATATTCCTCTTCTACACAATAAAATGAAACTAATTGAATCATAAGTATTTTTAGCACGTGAGTGTCATCACGGAAACGTATGAACTGCTCCAAACCATTCAAACATTAAACTCTATCAACAAACTGGCGTCTTCTCCAGATATCATAACATTGGTTATACATTCTTCTCTGATATTGACATATTGATGTAAATAAGTATATCTTGTACATAGATAATTTTTTCAGTTCATATAGATAAATATTTTGTTTAGAAATCTCAACAAATTTAAAATGAAACCAGACACATTTTATTTAGCCGTTTATGCAAGTTTTGATACACACACACACACACACACATACATACATACATACATACATACATACATACATACACACATACATACATACATATATATATATATATATATATGTATATTTATGTACGTATGTAAATGGTTTTAATATGGGGGAAAATTTGATCATGAGCATTAAAGTATTGCAGAAACCGACTGGTCTCGATACATCGTAAGTAAATCTATCTTAAAGACTGCATTCACAAGTTATTTCAAATGTGAATGTGATTTTACAATTTAAATTAGAATGTCAATTGGCAACCTGTTCGCAATTTCTCAACTCACTAATGCAAATATGTGTGTATATATACATATATATATATATATATATATATATATATATATATATATACACAGACATATGTGTGTGCCTAAGTGTACGTGTGCGCGCACGATGTTTCATGACATAAGTGGACGTCATACCCGTGTAATTGCAGTAATTCTTTTCAATTTCTTGTCAAACGAAATCGCAATTAGAAATGTTAATAGTGACACAGTAGTGTGTCTTTTAATGATAATGATAGCAATAATAATGATAATAATAATAATAATAATAATAATAATAATAATAATAATAATAATGATAATAATAATAATAATGATGATAATAATAATAATAATAATGATGATGATGATAATAATAATAATAATAATAATAATAATAATAATAGAAATAATAATAATAAAAATAATAATAATAACAATAATGATAACAATAATAATAATAATAATAATAATAATAATAATAATAATAATAATAATAATAATAATAATAATAACTATAGCTAAAAAAAATTACACTGACATTCCTCGAAATGTATTTAAAATCATTATTTCTTTTCGCATGAATACTCTTGATACGTTCTTATGCAAAATGCATTAACACGAAAAGAAGGAAACCAAGGAGAAGAGATGAAAAACTAAATTAAAATACAAATCTACATCACATTGACAGCGTAGAAAATGATGCTTTTCGTTTTGTTCTTTAACAGTAAACGGAAACCTAAACCCAACATAGATGCTCAAAATGTCACAAATTCCGCTGAACACACGAACGTACTTAAATTAATTATTTCATACGGAATATCAAGTCTGAGATTGTAGATGATAAAGAATTGTGTGATATCGTGTATAGACAGTTATAAAGATAATAGAAGCCTTTAGGAGGCAAGGTTACTGAAATAATATATCGTGATTCTAGCCAACTATTGAGGCTAAGCTGCAAATGCATTTTTATTTATATATTTTTGTGATGAATGCAGCTTGAGGTATTCTATTACAAAACAGCATGAAATCAGCAGGAAAATATGTCAACATGACACAAAAACTACTCTAAAATTAGTCATCAATATTTACGCAACTCGTTACAAACGGACCACGATGGGACTGCACGTAACTGGTTGATATATATATATATATATATAACTAATTTAGGTTGAGACGCGAAAAGCTGATATATCATTATACACGAAGAAAACAGATACATTTGGACTGAAAAATTTATTTATAGATACAGATCCTATCTGTAATCATTTATATTAATTAAATTTGACAATGTCAGTCAGTAAATATTACGTGATACACGAATCTAATTGGATTTTCTTCCATTTATTGCATGCGTAAATGTTCTTCCTAAAAATGCTACTGGATGAACTAAATAGCAAGAACGACTAAATGAATGAGAAGAAAATGCCGAGGTGACGTAAACCATTACATCATTTTCAGGTTAAGGAAATATTTTATCAGAATATTTTAGTGTAGAAAAATTTCCAAGAAGTGGCCACAAATGGTTAATTCGGGGCTCAAAGGCATCTGGTCTTAGATTTCCTTTCTCCCTCATTGCGGTAATGAGTTGTTACTACTACTACTACTACTACTACTACTACTACTACTACTACTACTACTACTACTACTACTACTACTTCTAGTACTACTGCTGCTGCTGCTGCTGCTGCTTTTCTGTACCTGATGCTTCTCCTGCAGCTCTTCTACCTATTATTATTATTATCATTATTCAGTAGTTTTATTTTTATAGCGTGCTTTCACTTCACTACCGAGCGCAGCTCTGTGTGCCTTGGGTATGTGCTGTGATTTGTTCTGATGCTCTGATGGTTATTGTATGGAAAGTGTTCTGCGTAGGATGTGTGCAGTGCCTAGTAGTGCAATTTTCTGTATGTTATATGTGTTTGTAAGTCCTGGTGTTTTTGTTATGTATTTGTCTGAATATTATTATTATTATTATTAATTATTATTATTATTATTATTATATTATTATTATTGTTATTATTATCGTTATCATTATTATTATCATCATTATTATTATTATTATTATTATTATTATTATTATTATTGTTGTTGTTATTATTATTATTATAGGCGGCAAAATTTCAAAAATGTTAGCAAGCTGATCTAAATGCTTAGCGGCATTTTGTCCATTTCTTCGTTTTTGGTTGAAATTCTGCCTAGGTTGATTTTACCTTTCATTGTTTTGCGGTCGATGAAATAAACACCAGCTGATCACTGGCGTAGATCTAATCGACTTTTCCCTACCACCAACACTTCTGCCCTTGGGACCAAAATTTAAAGAATTTAGTATCATTATTAAGGCGGAATAATTTGTATTATTATTATTAGCAGCTTGTTTGCTGGAATTGCAAATACTTTGATTTGCTTCCGTTGGAAAAAAATATATATATAAACGTCAATACTTGGAAAAAGTGTTAATCACGTTGACATGGCAGAAAATCTACACTCATGGTATCACTGCAGCTCGTCTCCTTGAAAAAGCAGGAATTCTATGACAGCACGAGGTTTCTGAAGTGTCATAAAGGGGTCAAAGCCTTCGATTATTGCGATCTTCGAAAATTCCACAAAGGCGCCTTATAAAGGATTTATAAAGTGGAAAACGCACGACGACCTCGGGAAAACTCTGAGGGTTAATGGAAATCAATTGCTTGATTAGTAGAGAAAGATTTTTCACTCCGTGGCTCATGGGTAATTTGTAGAAAGTGCTTGCATGAGAGTGCTGTCGGGGTGGGTGGGCTGTGTCGGTTCGATATAAATTAAAAAAACACGGAAAAGACGTCAGCTAAGCGTGTCTAAAAGGCGTAGAGCGACGCAGCCGTTCTACCACACTCTCGTCCAATGGCTCAGCATTAACGACTTGTGGAGCTTCTGTCGTGTGTAGGACAGATGTGGTTATCTACTGAGTAGATAACACAGGCACAAAGATAGCCAAGAGGGTGACTCAATACCATCGATTTCATTTCTTCGTATTATCCACTCTGATGGGATCAATGTTAAATTTCACATTAATGGGAATTGAATGCAACAGGAAAATAACCAGAAGAGATCTCTGAACATTTTTTCAGTCTTCTAACGATTCTGTCTGGTCGTTCTATTTGGTTACTCATTTAAGCACAAGGCCAGCAATTTTGATAACAAGTGTCTGTAATCGATAGTGTCGACTCCAGTACTTGACTGGTACTTTTATCTGCTGTGGAAGAATGAAAGACAAAGTTGAACACGGCGGAAACTTAGCATGGAATATACAGAATAGGCATTCTGTCCGACGCTTTAATGATTATACCAATACGAAAATAAATATATTAAATATATTAAATGTGAGAAGTTCGAAATAGTTAGAAATAGACTCAACACGTTTATGCTATAAAGGTAAAAATATTAAATGGATTTTTAATGTTAGGTATATTATTGTATAATAACTGGTCCACATAACTTTTCTCATAATGAAAGAAATAATATGTTTATTAATGAGTTTATCATCTTTTTAAGATAGATTATCAACCACTACATTTTCATTTTGTTGTTTAAATTTCAGTTTTTCAATTTCATTTCCTGTCTCAGAGTATCAATTAAACCGATGCTGTGATATATTAATCATATACTTCTACTTTCATTAACATATTAATTTTCTCTGACGGTTAAAGTATTTGAAGACATAAGTGTAACGTAATAAATAAATATTTAAGAATTTAGATTGTAGTGAATCTAAACTGATCTGTTAAATATATTATGCATAGCAATTCGTAAACAGTAAAGAAAAATACGAAAAAATATATAAATGACAAAACTTAAGAAAAAAACAAACAACCCCAAACAATGGCGTGAATTTCAACAATGAAGAAAGTCAATAATTTATAGAATCTCTGATGAGAATTTATTCTTCTGAAGTATCTATAGTAACAGCTTCTTTGTTATTTATTTACGTTAATCAACAAAAATTTTGAAATATAATTTAGACATTTTAGGTCTAAGTAATGAATGAAGGAAGTGAAGCAGCGTAGATATACTATTCATGATATTTTATTATATTTTCACATTTAAAATGATAGATTATATAAATCGAGAAAATTGGGTTCTGCTTCGAGATTGACAGAAATGAATTTTAGTGAATTCACTTATTAATCCTAAAGTGATGGATGAGTTTTTTAAACATATCAGGTTCAGCACAAAATGGCCTTTGCTTATGTAAGAACTCTTGCATATCACAGATAGTTCATTTGGCTAATTATATCTAGCAATCAGGTACCAATAAATGTAAGTAGAATACACATCCAAGGTAATTTCTCATGTATGACAAGTAAATGTTTATAAAACTTCGAGAAATTTAGGGTGTTAGACAACAAAAATACGTATAGAAAAAACACATCGTTCCTTAAATTCCTTAGAAGATAATTATTACTTTCGTCCTTCTTTTTTAAACATACTGCGTTTGCACCTTGTCTCAATATTATCACTATTTCCCTTTATGAAATTCATTCTATTGTCTTGACTTTGTGAGTTATATTTAAGGATATGGTTTCTCAATTCAAGTTTACATCTCTCAGCCACAGCCAATGAACTTCCAAAACACTCTGCTTTTATTTCTTTTTGTCATGAATAAATTCACGTTTCTCAATTACAGTTATAATTTCTCACTATTCCAGCGACGTCTTTAATATTTCTAGCAACAGGCAGATATTCGTCACAACGAATAATGAAAACCTAAACTGCTGCACTGATGGTCTTTTTCTATTCTTAACAAGCTGTCGCCCCTTTCTCTTTTTGGATATAAAGTGTTCAGTATGTTGTTCATTTTGGAGAGATTTCTTATTCTTTTAGTCAATTAATGTGGCTCTGACTTTGGTCACTTTAAAAACAAGCACCACAGCGCCTCAGCATTAACGTTGCCCACATACTGGCTGTCTTCATGATATAACAATGTTCTTATATCCCTCATCATAATCACCACCTCCACCACCACCACCATCGTCGTCGTAATCATCTTCATCGCCATTAATATGTTTATTATTTATTATTATTGGCAACAGTATGAGTTGCAGCATTAAGGTAATAACCTCTTGAGGGTGTAGGAATATCATTTTATTACAAAAGCTGTGTTATCTAACTTCAATATTGAAACAACCCATTCACTGCGCTGCTGTTCTGTACTTTAAGATGAAAATAATACATTGATCTGTAATACGTTTCACTAGGAAAAAAAAGAGATAGTAACATCGGTTGGGAATAAGAGACAATTGGGAAGTATTGAAAATAAGGCTTTGAAAGAGGGAGAGAGAGAGAGAGAGACCGAAAAAGACGGAGAGAGTAAAAGAGAGAGAGCAGATTATAAAGAAAATGGTAAATTTGGCAGCTTTTCTCTGTGGCTGAAATACAATAACTCTATTGATTATGACATGTATAAGAAATACACAACCATAAATGCAGAAGAAAACATAAAGCAGTGAAACATAATAAAAACCACAAATACATGCAATTGTAAATGCGTTAGAGGAATTAATATATAAATAAAAACGCGAAATCATTATTAAAGTAAGAAAATATAAGGGTAAATGTATTAGCAATACTTGGAAATGAAAAGAGATAATATATTCTTGCAATATCGCTCCTTTAGGGTTATTGCAATTTGATTGAGGAGACAGAGGAAAAGATGACGAACCGAAAGATACAGAAATGTGAATTGGTTGTGAAGATAACAAAATGTAACGTAAAAAAGAAAAAGAACAAATGTGATGGCTGAGAAAAAAATGCAGATGATAGTGATTCAAGGATGCCATCATATCCAAATTGAATCAGTCGGCAAGCGCCTAAATTTATCAAGAATCTTCCATTAACGTTGATTCTAGTTCAGAGACAAAGGAATGATGACGGAGGTATGCGGAAAGTGATGGTAACTCGCTAGAGATAGGTGAACAGCTGAGATGTAGCAGCGGAATGAAAGAAAAGACAGTAACCACAAAGCAGTGTTCTCAAGCAAGTTCTAACATTTGCTTTATGGAACATTAAAGTGAGTGAAATTTAAAAGGAATCAATAATCGTGTTAAAGTGTTAAAAAAAGATAATGAGCACATTGTTTGAAATTCGTGGTTATATTTAAGAGCCCAGAATGATAATATGAATCTTAAGTAGAAGAGATTCGCTGTCAATATCTTGTCTATATCTTGATAAGTAATATTTCCCAAAATAATGTTTAAAACCGGCTAATATGTGTTATATATATATATATATATATATATATATATATATATATATATATATATGTATGTGTGTGTGTGTGTGCACTCACACATACACAGACACAGACACACACATTTATATGTACATTGCATTTCTCTAGATAAGATACCATATTTTATACAATTTAGTTATAGATTGAACATGATAATACTTAATGTGTAGCGCTAAAACATGATAATGCTATAATCATCTTGGAAAAAAAATACCGTATCAATGTTATTTACCCGGCTGATAACAGTGTTCATATCTAAATAGGCACCGCGAAAAGCCAACGAATCTTTGAATGCTCTCTTGATGCAATCGTTCGATTGTAAGAATCTGAAGCCAAAATATCCCCAAAATTGCACTCTACATTCACTACGAAAAGAAAATACACATTACTGAACGTAATATTCGCTACTCTGTCCGTGAAAATAAATGGTATGTTCATTGATGAAAGCCTTACATCTGTGGTTTATTCTATAATAATAGCTACTCCGCTAAACAATAGTAACAACTACATTGTCTTATAAGTGCATTAATATATCTCATTGAATAACATTGCTTTGCAGTGTCAAATACATGCGCATGCACTTTACATAAGGTTGTTTCTCTGCACTGAAAACATACATAATTCTTCTATGGCACGTAATTAGGAAAATTATCTTTAATAGGAGTACTAAGCATCATAAACAACAAACTAGAAAGTAGCATAATATAGATGCCTTACTAAAATATTTGTAATATGGTTTCCCGCATCCACGTTTGCTTTGAATGGTGACGTAAAAATAAAAGCTATAACAATGTATGCTAATTAAGTAATATTTGATAAAGCTGATGTAGCGAGAAAGTGGTTGACTTCGTATTTAAACATATCTAGTTTGCTTGTTGTTCAGTTCGCTTCATGTCACTTCTAGGCAAAACATCGATGTCTGTTGTTTCAGGTGAAAGAATTGAGAGACGCACGGTTGTTATCGACAAAATGTTTTCAAGCCACAAAGTCAGTATTGCTGCCTTAAGTGAAAAGTGTTCAACGATGGAAAACACCGTTAAACGATGTCATTTCAGATGCATGCTATGCATTGGAAAGAATAAGAATCAATGCTATTAATCAGCTGCAGAAATTTGCCATAAAACCCAGCCTGCTCATTAAAGCTCAATCGATTCCTTGAGGTATTAATTGATAGGATCAGATTGTTGAAATTCACTCTAAAGGGAAGCTAATTTGTAGTCATAATTAACATATATATAACCTCAACAAACGTAGCAACGATATCTTAATATACCTTCCATAGCAATGACCGCAGTGGGAAATATAATTATAATTCTGTGGATATCTCTTTTCATTATGTACATAATGTTTTCAAGTGATGCCAGCGTATATAGAAATACAAACCTTCACCTCCAATTGCTCTTGAAAGAATTTATATATTCCTGATATCATCAAACTATTTTAGCTGTTAAACAGATAGAGGAATCTAAAATGAAAGCTATTGAAGAGCTCACTTAGGTTTAATGATAACCTTGTACTGATAAAACAAAACAAACAAGAATATAACTACGCAGTAATAAAGCACAATAAATGCATCTTGAGAAGAACGGATGTGAAATAAATCAACACATTCCATCAGAAACCAATGAAGTCCAAATTACTTCAACAGTTTAATGAAACTTATAAGCTTGTAATAAATATCATTCTGTTTTTAAAAACGAATTAATTATCGCTATTCTAGTAATAAGTATCGCAAAATGCTGCTCACATTTCAACAACCGTACAAACCTTCAAGAACTGGCAATAGATGAGTTGACACGGAGGAAATTATTATTCAAACAACAATATAAATATAAAAATGTATGTTAGAAAGTAGTTGAAGCTCCTGCTTATATACATCATATAAGCTACTCTTTTTCTACGTAATAAGTAAGATAAACCGACTGCTAGATGAAGATGTAATAAGCGTTTAATTCGACAAGTGAATCAAAGTTTTCTGTCAAAATAAGGATAAAGTCTCGTTTCCCAGTGATCTTATGAAAACATATTTCTTTACGATACAGAGCACTAAGCCTAATTCGCATCTCTAAAACTGAACATTCATTAACGTTGCTAATGCTAGTTCTACAAATAAGGGCAAATAAAGGAAGGTAATAATAGAGTTTCTCTATCGTCTAAACAGCAATAGGTTACTCTTTTATTTGTCGTTAGAAAAAAAAAACTTCCTTGAGGATTTTCCAATTATCTATGCTCTAAACAGTTAAGACTCCGTATTTTGTTGTCCAAATCTGAAATTATTGAGGCTTTCCATATTATTCGGTTTTCCATCCATTGAGTTATCTACGCGTAAACACAAACCAATATGTGCTCTCATTATCCTATCCGTCCATCCATCCATCCATCCATCCATCCATCAATCCATGAATCTCTCTCTTTGCATCTCTCTCAATTTCTTTCTTTCTCTCTCTTCCTCTCTCTCTTTCTATGTGTGTATTTGTGCATGTATATATATAAACTTAGATAATCTTAGATATGTTTCAACCAAAGATTGGTCCAGGCCATGTCTAACTTAATAGCACCATCTAATAGGATTATCTAAATCCCTTTAAAGTCAAACTTTGTGGTATTATGGTCCATTAAAGTAGTGAGTTCTTGTTGAGTTGTATCCAGATATAGGTGGCTTATCCGGTATTCCTTGAAGAAATTTGTCCAGACTACGTTTAAATGTGATGGGAACCTTTTTCTATTTGATCAGTTTTGGGACAATGTTAAACAGAACAGGACCTGTTGAGGAAAAGATATTGTGTTGCAGTGTACCTATATATTGTGATCCTGAATTGGCCAGGGGATGTACGGCCCGTGGTCCCAGCCTTGGATGAACTTTGAAGTTAATGTTCAGGTCGTTTGGACAATGCTGGCGGTATATTTACTACATCGTGCAAATGAAGTATCGCTCGTAGCGGCGCTGGAGAGAGTAGAGTTTCAAGGCTTAAAGGCGGTACTAGTAATCAAGATCAGTCATGCCTTCAATTCGTTTAGTGAATGCCCTCAGGGGTGATTCAATCCTCGAGATGTTTTGTTTTGTATGGGGAACCACCGGGGGAGCAGTATTCGTGGTGTAGCCGTACAAAAAAAGAGATAAGTGGAATGATGACATATTGTTCTCTGGAGCGGAGGGGTTCTTAAGATCCAGGAGCTCATCCTAGGATCTATATCGACCTTATTGCTGATGTGGGCACTCTATCCATACCTACCTACCTACCTACCTACCTACCTACCTACCTACCACCTACCTACCACCTACCTACCTACCTATCTACCTACCTACCTACCTACCTACCTACCTACCTACCTACCTACCTACCTACCTACCTATCTATCTATCTATCTATCTATCTATCTATCTATCTAACTGCTTACATACGCGTGTTTGTATTATATAGAGATTTGCCATAACAGTAATTTTATATATATACATACATATATATATATATAAATATATATATGAACACATCTATGTATAAACAGAATACATACAGCAATATATGC
>NC_042998.1:67246454-67266454 GCF_006345805.1 Octopus sinensis | reverse complement strand
CTGCTGTGTCGCCATTTTTCGGTGTATTTCAACCAGAAAAATGTTCACTTAGAGAGAATAACAAGCTATATAATTAAAAAATTTTTACTTTCCCAAAATTCCAATTCTAAAGGGTCGAAACAAACCCGAGCAACGCCGGGCGACACTGCTAATATATATATATATATTTCAAATTTACATAAAACCTAAGACGAAAACAGACCGGCGATGATTGATCGCTAGCCACTACACACATTTTTTCTCTCTCTGTTTTTTTCTGTGTTCCTTTCTGTGGAAGAGTGTAGTCTTGAAACGTTAAAGACTTTTTCAATTCCCGAGCGTTATACTAATTACTAATACATCTGTTTGTTTTCTACACCACCTGTCTTCGTCTTTTTTTCTTCTCGTGAGTTCTCCCTATATATATATATATATATATATATATATATTATATATATATATAAATATATACAGGGAGAGGGACAGAGAGGGATGGAGGGCGAAATAGTCGAAGAGTAAGTGTCTTCTACCAATAAATTGTCGATGCTGAAGTTGAGCAGACAGAACTGTGCTTTAGGACACTCCAGATCCGTTAGTATAGTTACTAATTAACGGCTTATTCTGAAGTATATCATAGTATAAAAAATCTGTGACATACAGCGGGAGAAAACAGCTAAAATCATTATAAGTATGTCTATATGACCTGAGTGGCCATAATATATATTTTACGACTGAAATTGTCTTAGTCATGAGGAATGATCAGTTGCCATTATCTTTACATGGTCATAGGGACTGAACGAAATCGATATAAGCTCATTGGAACATCGAACAGTGTGCATTGTGGTATTTCTTCCGATTTTCTGCGCTTTGAGCTTACATATTGTGGAGGCCAGATTTGCTTTTCCTGTAGTTGGGGTCATGATCATCATATTAATGAAAGGCCTTGAATTGTTAGTAGTAGTAGTAATAGTAGTAGAGGTAGTAGTAGTAATGGTGGTAGCGGTTGTGGTGGTGGTGGTGGTGGTGGTGGTGGTAGTAGTAGTAGTAGTAGTAGTAGTAGTAGTAGTAGTAGTAGTAGTAGTGATTACCTATTACTGGCAGATGATGCCTCTGCTCCATTTGTCTGTGTAGTCGTTGCTGGGGAGGTTAGTACGGGATCGCTGTGTAAATTTTTAGTCGCCTTTCACAACACGTAGAACACACGCTTGTTTTTTTTCGTTGACAACTTTTCCACCATATACCTTGCGTTATTTTCTCCATCTTTTTCGTTGTATTCTGTAGAGAGTCCTGGCCATAATTATCATTTCTGATTAAGTGAGGTCATAAGGAAATTATTATGGTAAACTAAGATTTTGGTAGTGAAAACTTGAAAGAGTTCTGAATGTTTTAATTGGTTTTCAGTATTTGAAAAGATGGGCTACACGAGTGATTCCTGGATATAAGCACAGATTATCTCTTTTGGCTATTACTTTTTATTTCAGGATGCATAATTCGGAGTCAAGGGGGCAAGGGTCTCTCTAGGCAGAGCCGCTGGTTCTCTGCATTGACAGGTTACACCTCTGGTATTACGGTCATATGATTAGAATTTTGCAGGGAAGAATCTCAAGACGGATTCTTCAAGTATAGCAACCAACAGGGGTTATAAGGGGGTGGAGCCAAAATGAAATACTTGGATAATGTTTATAGTCTCAGTTTGGTTTCACATGGGAATACAGTCTGAAAGTTTAATGAAGGCTGCTTGTGATAAGCCCATGTGGAGGATGTGCCTGAAGACTCTACACCCGTGGCCTTCCCAAGAATATTGGGAGAGAAGACGAAGGAATAGATTGCTTCTATCATTTGACAGCAGCTGTGATAGGATACCACCATGAAAAGTTTACTTGTACAAATCGACACCAGAATTTATTTTGTGAACCATGGTGCTTACTCTGTCGGCATCTTTTGCTGAACTGCTAGGTTACAGGGATGTAAACAGATACACTTTAATTGTAAAGCGAGATGAAACAAAGAAACACATATATACGACAGGCATTTACAATGTTGTCATCGGCCAAATTCCCTCACAAAGTATTATGTAGTGTAGATTGTATGAAAATAAACTGACCCCAGCATGCCACGCAGAGGGACAGAACTTGAAAACGTGTTTGCAAATCGGGCTACTTAACCGTACTGCCGTGCAATACAGTGAGAACTAGATTGTTTAAGACGGAAATCGTTAATATAATTCGTAAACAAGATGAGAATAATATCAACGATACGTACAGTAACGAACCGGTGTATACTTCAACAATACCTTCGATATTCTACAAATCTTAAAAGCTTCAAATACATCTAAAAATCTCAGTGTGTTGTTGATGTTTGCCTCAAGTGAATTATCGGCTTTCAGATGGTTGTCTATGAAATAGCAATCAATGTTATTGAAAAAGAAAAGTCTAACAAAAGCATATGTTCTGCTGTTTATTTCTCGTACTTTGGCTTGTCGTGTCAATAATTTTCTAATGCCGTCATAACTAGACTTGCACCTCTTTGTACTGTATTGATATGTAAACACACTCACAAATGCACGCAGAGTAAAACGCATGCACACCAAAGTGTATATATGTATAATTGCATGAATGTATCTCTGTGTCTTTGTGTATACCTTATATATACGTACCTACACATATATATTTATACACACATGTATATGTATGTATACACTCACACCTATTCAAATGTTCGAGAATATTTTCCATTGCACAGTTTATCTTTTACTACTGGTTTCAGAAATTTTAAACATTATTTGATATGGCTTATATAAACACACGCACACACACACGCACACACGACACATACGCACACACACGCGCGCACACGCACGCACATAGAGATACAAATATACACACATCTATATGCGTATGTATAACATACATATATATATGTGTGTGTGTATTGTCTATCTATTCAACTATTTCTTCATAGGTAATTCTATTAGGCCTGGATAAATCTTATATACTGGTATGCAGTTTTGAGAGATTCTGTGGCATGTGTGTGTGTATGTATGTATATACATACATATATACATATATATATATATATATATATATGTATATATGTATGTACGTATGTATACACACACACACATACACACACACACACACACATATATATATATATATACATATATATATATATATATATATATATATATATATATATATATATATATATATATATATATAAACTTGCTGCATATTTGCTTATGTGTTTAAGATAACAGATTTTAGATTTTTACGTTTGTTTAATTTCGTGTACAATTTCATTGTATCCATTTCTAACGTAGAACTATTTTCTGATTAACACTACTGTCTTTGTGGTCACGTGCATTCCGCGTGCACCTATACCTATATATATATATATGTATATGTATACATATATACATATGTGTGTGTGTGTGTATTTTATTTGGTCTTTTTTCTTAAATGTTATGAGTTTAACCCGAAACAAATTTTCTTTTTTATCCTATGGGGAAACTAAGAAAAAAAAGATAAGAA
Source organism: Octopus sinensis (assembly GCF_006345805.1). Taxonomy (NCBI): domain Eukaryota; kingdom Metazoa; phylum Mollusca; class Cephalopoda; order Octopoda; family Octopodidae; genus Octopus; species Octopus sinensis. Next base: position 67,262,942 of record NC_042998.1, on the reverse strand, counting down.
AATAAAATAATAAACAACAATTTGGTGCTCTCTCATTCTTCTTTTCTTTTTTTGGTGTTTTAGCTGTAAGCCAATGCTAGCGTGTATAGCATTATCGGTTTGAGAATTTAGTTTGTACACAGACGCTTCTTGTTGCCATTTTTAGCTCCATAGAAATAAACCTATTTGAAAATAACATGCAAACACTGGGTCGAAAGTTTTATTGAATAATATCATTAGTTATTCCTATATATGTGTACATGTACGTACGCATACGCACATACACATAGAAAAACGCGCACACACAGAAAAACACATACATATACCGAAATATATATGTATATATTAGATATATACTTATATATATCTAAATATACAAGCATATGTGTGTGTATGCTTATATATATATATATATATATATATATATATATATATATATATATATATACATACATACAGAAGCACATTTAAACACACTCCTTCCCACACTGGTCCAAACAGAAAAAAATGCTGCGCCATCAAACAACATTTCGTGTTGGCTATTATCTTTTTAGCTATTATATATACATTTACATATTACTTCGCCTCCATTTAGTTTTCACAAGTCAGTTTTTATTGTTGTTGATAGTTTCATCATCATCGTCATCATCATCATCATCATCAACTTCATCCCCCTCCTCCTCCTCATCATCATCATCATCATCATCGTCATCAGCATCATCTTCATTATTATCATCGCCATTATCATAATATTTTTAATATTTTTTCGTTTTGCAACTTGTACTTCTACAGTTATCAGAATTCTCTCTTCCACCTGTTTATTTACCTGCAGGGTTTGTTTTAACATTCCAAATATCCGTATTTCACAGACACCACATAACTAAGTCAAGCTGTGATCGATTTAACTAAGTTATATTCTTTGCAACAACTTGTGCAAGATTGATTACAGTTGGTATCCGCTCTTGATATATATCATATGTAAAAAGTCTGCTACGCTTGTTACGCCACCGAGCTTTGATTGCCCTGGTATGACCGAGGGTGTAACCAGGAGTAAGGTCTATACCAATATATAAATGTTTCGCTTCGCACAAATACAAACACACACATATATAAATATACACACATATTTATATAGTCGTTCTTGATTACCGACCTGGAGAAAAAGTATTCTAAAAGAACTTCGTCTTCACACAACTAATGTTGACAAGCTCGTTGTACAATGTATGTGTAAATGTGCGTGTGTGCCTGTGTGCGGTCATATATGTGTACGCGCACGCGCGTTTGTGTGTGTGTGGATGTGTGTACGGACATTTGTGTTTGTGTATGTGTATATGTGTGTGTGTTTACTTATACTCATACTATTCTCCTCAGCCATTTCTGTTTATTGCCAAAGTTATTACAAGACGTTTATTAAGAAAAACCAATCTGTAATTTTGCTGCATTCACACACACACACAACACACACACACACACACACACACCTGCACACACACACACCTAAATATGCATATAGAGAGAATGATATAAGTAAATAAGGATAAAATTTACTTTCAAATATGTTGGAAAAGACGCATATATGGCCAAGTGGGATATTTATTAAAAGTTTTTAAGTCATGACTAGTTTGAACGAAAAAGATACTAAATCATTTAATTTCACAGTTCGGTAAATTGGCAGCGTCCTTCGGGTATCGGACAGAATATCTTGAAGGTTTTCTTTTTTTCGTTTCTCTGTGATCTAGGCTTAAATTTCGTCAAAGTCAACTTCACCTGTCATCCCTTTGCTCTTGATACAATATGCACCAATCCAAAATGGTTGATTCACAGAACTGTAAGAACGTTCACCAGTAACCTTGGAATTTTTGTGTGGTTCTTTCTACTTTCTGCTCAACGGCGGCGCTAAAATACTTCTGTGATAATCCTAAACCGTCGTTTCATTTCAAGCCACAACCAGGCAGCTTAAGGCGTTTTAGCAGAGTTCATTATGTTGCCAGCATTTGAGACCATTATTACGGAGCAGGATACATTTAATTCTACCTCAACTGGTATTGCGTTAGATGTAGCGATACATTCATGCCATCTGTCATTTGCATAACATTTCCAAACTTATAATTATTCTTTATGGAAATCTATATGAAATCCCTTGTAATGCTGTTGTAATATAGTGTTTCATCTCTCTCGAATTGTATTTTCTTCGTTGGTGTGTGTGAGTGAGTGTTTGTGTGCGATCGTGCGCGTGTTTGTATCTGTGTGTGCTTGAACCTGTCCGTGTACATTACACCCACCCACACACAAACATATACACATACACACTCATACACACATATGATAAAATTTTATCAGCAAATATTCAAAATTTTGATTCGTTCGTATCTTCCACTATATCTGCTATTTTACTTCTAAACATCTGTAAGAATAAAGGAAGCTAATTACTAACTAATAAGGAAGCCTAAATGTGTCATTAGCAATGAATATGCACGATAGCAATCATGGATTATTATATTTATCAACTGCATTATGTAGAATAGATAACTAATACTAAAAGGTATTGCAAAGAGAACACTACTGTATCATAATGCTATTAGACAGCTTAATAGTTCTTTTAATAATAATTCATGATTGCTAGTCAGTAGCTTGGAAGGGATATAGGAGCAAGTCGTAGAAACAGCAGCTGTATCTGCTTTAAATCGAAGCGAACCGTATAATATGGTTGGCTCCTTCGGATACCTTAGTCATATATATATATACAATGATCATAGAGGTGATCATAGATTATTGATGAAGATAAGAAGTGTGTATAAACAATGAAGCAAAAATAATATGTAATATAATATAATATGATATAATGTATATAAATATTGAGTGTCATAAGTGATTGGACCAATATGTTACTGGAATATTCATAAACAATTTCGTTTTTCTATAGCAATTCGCTTACTATGACATTGAAAATATATGGTTGTACTGCTACATGAAAATAAAGAATTAAAATAACAATAGATATGAAAAGAAAATGACAATATATATGACTATAATATGGATTGAGGATTCCGAATGATCAATTCTGTCAATATTTAATTTACTACAGTGTTGAAATCCACTTAGTTCCCTAACAACCAGATGTATACGTCTAATTTGACATAATACGAAGCAAGGTTACAAAGATGAAATTAAAAGTAAGGATTAAAGATGCACAGAATTGAAATATATGTTTTACATATGAAATACTTCATATGTCGATAGTAATCATGTATAACAATATTTCATTCTTTTGGGAAATCATAAGCATATCGTAAGCTTTGGCATATTTAATGTGAGACTGGAAATAAAGGTGACAGAGTTTAACATGTGATTCCAACATATATATCTGTTACAATATGAATATTTTATATTTTTGAATAAAATTCATTTTATGAATATATTATATTTTTGAATATAGAATATCTTATGAGAATTTTTAGAATATAATATATTTTATAAAACATCTCTGTATCTATAATGATATGAGATTTCTTATCCAAAAGTCAAAAGTGCACAATACTACTTCAAGCAACTCGGTGTCTAAAATATGATTATAATATTTTATCCAACAGGTCATCTTCAATGGTGCTAGGATTATCCTTTACGATAATTCTTCGTTTTTAGCGTTGTTATTCATTTTTAATCTAACATCTCACTTTTCTGTGTGTCCTGCGCTTTGGTAGTGGAATACAGAATTGTCATAAAATTACCAGCGCCTTTACACACAGACACACACAGACACACACAGAGACATACACATACACACACACATACATACACACGTACACACACTCACGCACACACACACAAGTATGTACACATGTTTATATTCGTATATGCATATTTGTATATGTGTGTTTTCTGTGTAGACGCCAAATCGTAAAAACAATTTCACAGAGATTAGAGTATATATTTTAGTAGAGTTCATATTTCTTAATGTTTACAAGGAAAATGTTGATAGGGACTTCGAACATTCAACCTGGTCCCCGTCATCGTACATAAGCTTATACACAACTGGGTGTGGTGTGCATGCGTTTGTGTGTGCGTGTATGTGTGTATGTGTGTATGGTGGGCGAATGGAAAATCTCTAGTAAAAAATCTTTATGAAACCTTTCAACATTTCATTTTTTGTTTCATTACGTTATTGGATGATTGTAAAATGAATAGTATATACAAGAGAGTAATACAGGAAGAAACATATGTTCACACTGTGATACAATTTCAAATCTGTTGTTCGTTTATATTGTATATATTGAATTTCAGGTTGCAATACATTCTTGTTACATTAGACTTCCAGTTCTAAGTTTGTTTAATTATTCGCCAGGAGTTATGTTTGTTTATATAAATATATTTCCATACCTATGTATATTAGTGCTGAAATGTGTTTATATACGTGCCTATATGAGTATATATATATATATACATATATATATATATATATATATATATATATATATATATATATATATATGTGTGTGTGTGTGTGTGTGTAGGTGTGTATATGTACGCACACTCACACACAAACACATATAGGTACAAGGGAAAACAATTCACGAGAAAAATTATTGCTCGAAAAATTAATCTGCCAAGATATTAATTTTGTTATTATCTGGAATGACTATTTGATAAAAATGCTAAAACAGAATCAATAATACGGGCGGTTGCAGGCCCAAGAAAAGCATTAAACATCTGAAGAATTAAAATTAAAATTAATCAAAGGTCATCCTAAGTACATCTACGTTCTGTAAAATGAGTAGCATATACAAGAGTGTAATACAGTACGAAACATATGTTCAGTCTTACTTTGGCGATCAAAGAGTTTTGACAGTTATTTCCAGCAGGTACACATACTTACTATGTCCTTTGGTTAATTTTGATTTTAATCCTTCAGCTACACACACACACACACACACACACACACACACACACACACCACACACACACACACACACACATTTAACTATAAGTAAGGGCAAAAAGAAAAAATATCTTTGACAATATGATGAAAAATAGACGCTAAATTGTTTAACCGCATAAAATATTTTCACTTATATTGTTACACCTCGTGTCAAAGCGAGGAAAGTAAGCTAACAGAACATTTCAACAAGTCGTTTAATAATATAAATGAAAATATTTTATGTTATTAGACGATTTAGCATCTACTTTTCAGCATATGAAGCCATATTTCCCGAAACTATATACTTGTGTTAACCGGATAAAATAGATGTTTACTCCAAGTGATTGTAACATACCTCAGCAGGAAGCAGTTTTCCCAATCACGCGTTCTCACCGGCGCACATCAATAGCCCTGCTGCAAAACGATCGTACTGGCAGAGATTTCGTTTTGTTTTCCCATATGCTGGCCACTAATAAAGTATTCTAATAAAATGTTATCCTCATATTAGAAGTATATACGTAGATACATAGATACATAGATACATACATATATATATATATATATATTTAAAAAAAGGAGATGTCGAACACGAGTGGTGATATATAAAAAAGGAAATGAAGAAAATGCTGACAAATAATTGAAGTAATTTAAGTAATTTAATTAGGTGAAAGTTCTTTTTACCGGTTGCGCATTTGTCATGCTTATCATATTTTGATAAGCATAACAAATGCGCAACCGGTAAAAAGAACTTTCACCTAATTAAATTACTTAAATTACTTCAATTATTTGTCAGCATTTTCTTCATTTCCTTTTATATATATATATATATATATATGTATATATATATACATATATACACTGGATATGTACGATCGTTTTGCAGCAGGGCTTATGGATGTGCGCCGGTGAGAACGCGTGATTGGTTAAACCGCTTCCCGCTGAGGTATATTACAATCACTTGGAGTAAACATCTATTTTATCCGGTTAACACTGTTTGTGTGGTGTATGTATATATGCGTGTATATGTATATTAATTTATAATCCTTTACCCCTTTACTTAAGCTAACGCAAGTATAGAGTTTCGGGAAATATGGTTTCATAAAATAAATAGCAAACCAAAATATAATAAACCTAGTTATAATGTTCGTCAAATTGCTTGATTGTGTTCATTCAAATATCTGTAACTAGTAAATCTTGATAATGTGCTGCTTCGTTTATTTGCTTTTTCCTCTCAAAGGAGATATCAGTGTCTCTGCTGCGAAGACTGAAAGACAAAACTTTTAAAGTAATTTCGAGAAAATTTGATAGGTAGGCAGGATTGAGAGCGAGAGATGAAGAGCAATTGGTGTCTTATCTAGAAATTTGTTTCGGGGAAATCAGTATCAAATATAATAAAAATGTGGGTAAACATTGAACGAAAACAATAAAAGAAAGAGAGGGAAATATATATCTATAGATTACGAACGAGAAGAAATAGCTATGTATGCGAGTACAATAATATGACAATAATAGGTGGAAGACTAAAAATGGATGGCTATAAAATTTTAATAACAACTAGGTTTATTATATTTTGGTTTGCGATTTATTTTATGAAACCATATTTTCCGAAACTATATACTTGCGTTAGCTTAAATAAAGGGGTAAAGGATTATAAATTAATATATATATACACGCATATATATACACCACACAAACAGTTTTGACCGGATAAAATAGATGTTTACTCCAAGTAACCTGTAACATACCTCAGCAGACAAATGTGAGTATACAAAATAGTTATATGTTCTATAGCCATTAGGCAAAGTAAACATGAGCCATAGAGATGTTGCTACAAATCGAAAATGAAGAGCGTATTCAACGTGAAGTACGTAGAATTAGTGAAAAATGTCAAGAAAACCACAAGAAGTGTGAGTTTAAGACGTGAAAGAAGACATGGAATAAACAACAAAAATGAATGAAGACTTGATGGTGAGAAAAAGACTTGCTAACAGGTGAGAAAATATTTTTAATAGATATTACATGAGCAGACAGACAGGCACAGACACGGACACAACACATATGCACAGAAACACAAACAGAAAAGCACCGTCACCAAGTGTTTTCTAATATATATATCGCGCGACAACCAGGATATATATATATATATATATATATATATATATATATAATATATATATATATAATATATATATATATATATATATTGTGTGTGTGTGTGTACAAATATATGATGGAATGAAATTCTGAAAAAGAAAGTATCACCAAAAGAATGATATATTTACAAAACAAAATCCTATTACTTGATGAATTACAGTTATCTGGATGGCCATAAGGCTTAAGTTGATAAGAAGAAACACATATTACATTATGATTCCTGCTATCCACAAACTCGTAGTGCGATTGAGATTATATATTGAAGAAAGAATGAAGGGAAAAGCACCGAAGAATAAACGTATATCATGGATTATAATCTATAAAGCAAAAAAATATTTTATTCTTTAAATTGACATCGTTTTTGAATATGTATACGTGTACGTATTTATTGTTATTATTATCATTATCATTATTAACAAGAATATTATTATTATTATTATTATTATTAATAATAATAATACTAATAATAATAATAATAATAATAATAATAATAATAATAATATAATAATAATAATAATAATGTATATGTATATGTATGAGCGCATACACATGCATACATAAATATACATAAACATACATATCGACTATCTGTTGCTTGATAATTTCTAGTTTCCGACTTGCCCATTTTCACCATATAACAAATATTTCTTATCCGTGCAGAAATCAATCGAGTTGATGAGAACGACCGAAATTTGATTTTGCTATGTTACGTTCTCTTCCCCGTGAGTGCTTTAACTATTCATGTGAACAAAATTGAAAATAAATAGGAATGTACCAAAGCAAATTACATGAATGCAATGCTCTAGCATGACCGTAGCTACGTTATCTAAAACAAAAGCAAATTACTAAAGGACCATTCAGTTTAATTCTGCTCCAAGCAAAATTGTAACTGAGTACAAACTATTCTGAAATGAATCCTGTCATTCTGTGTATAAAAATATTACTTTTTGCAACATTGTCTTTCTGTATACTACAATGCATTCACCAAAGTAGTTTTATCCTAGAAAATTACTACTTCTAAATCTCACAACGTGAGATATTCAGCAAAGATTGCTTGCCAACGTAACATAGCGGTCGTTATTATTATTTTTTTTGAGCTGAGTGGGGGTGCTAGATTTCCTTGTTCGAAAATATAAGGACACAGATCGTGTCGTATAGCTAGCTGGAGACGATGTATCCTGGGGCTAAATTACAGCAACATTCGTCCTAAACCAGGACTATCATGTTTTGTTGGCAAACAATCTTTACTAGTTTTATCGTGTAGATTATGATTATTAGGTAATTCAACTGATAAGCTAAGCAAGGCTGCCACCTACAATGAGCTGATTTTGTTTCATGTAACTATCATGTTTCGTCTTAGGGATTAAAAGATATACTCATACTGTAAGTTATTCAGAATTTGATCTATTTTTTTTCAGTTTCAACACTTTATATATATATTATGTTGTCTAGTAACGATATCATGTTCTCCTAAAAGCGAAAAGCAGGGTTATAAATATTAATGAAAAATGAAGATACGGTGGTCTAAACAAGTCGAGCATGCTAAAATATTGTCTGAGAGAGGTGGAAAGTTGTATACAGTGGTTTAAATGATTGTACTGAGTACGAAAAATAGTGTCTGGTGTTTAAAACGTTGATGTTTAAACCTTTAACATATAACTATTCTACCTGTTTTATGTTCAAACCGGCCAGATTTGAACGTATGAACTATGTCGATTACCCTATAATGGTATTCTAATAATTAGCCATCATGAAAAGCTTAGAGCTGCGAGATAATGTATGATTAATTCAAAACTATGAGTAAATAAGGATTATATCTAAAAGATTAAATGAAAGTCCAAAGGTCACACGTTTTTCGTTTAATAATGAATGCTAACTCAGACATGACTGAATACTTTCAAGAATTTTCCTTGCAGGCATGTGTGCCAATTTTAGGTCGTAAACTTCAAATCTTCTGTAGAATCGTATACTTTCAACCATTTTGTGTGCGACGGGGTAGATGGAAATTGTAATGAACTCTACGAAGAACTGTATCTATGATACAAAGAATCGATTTTGTCAGACCTTGTTTAACTGGGGTTGGTATTTAGAAATTCCTCGGTCTGTGGAATTTGCAACGATCTCCACTATACTAGATGAATAGTCAACCAGTTTAACCAATGTTGAGAGCGAGTCGGTAAATATATTATATCAGATACTATTTTAGCTGTAAAAAGGAAGTTATAACTGAAATTAAATAAATATTTAAATGTAAATTTTTATATATAAAAAATAAAAGAAACATTTGTTCGGTGATTGTCACAACAACAATAAAGATTGGATATTCATGAAGAAATTATACACATGGGTGTATGTGAAAACAAGAACGTAAACTATGTCGTATGTAGTGTTTAGAGAATAGTTGTACCAGGATAGTAAATATAAAGACAGATGCAAATAAAAAAAAACGTATAATTTCGAAAATGTATAAAGCACAGTTATAAACACATGAACGAGAGCAGGCACACACACACACACACACACACACACACACACACACACACACACACATATATATATATATATATAATATATATATATATATATATGCAGACACATACACATATGCACACAGGCACACAAACAGATTCAAACAAACATGTGCATGCATATCTACAAACCTACATCCACATCTCCCCGTGCAACTCAATTTGAATCTGTGTTAGTGGATTTACGTACGTGTGAGAGTGAATATATGTTTATTCATTCAACTTTTGTAGATAAAGTAAACAAATTATATCATGTGCATAATAAACGCTTTGCCATGTATTCCTATTCACAGGATCTAATAATATAATAATATAGAAGTAGCAGCAAAACTTTGGTACATATTACAGACAATATCCGTGTTTTCAATGTCAGTGAGAACGGATAATTTTAAGGTTATCTTAGGCTAGAAAAAAAAAGCCGTATATATTCCTGAATACAGAATGCAAGGAAACTGATGATGTGTTGGCCTCTTTTGAAGCGAAGAGTGATAATTGGCAATGCACATTAGTGAATTGAAGCTAGACCGATCCACGGGAAGTATAAAATACACGGTCACACATAATCCTAAATGTCACCATAATGTGACCTAGCGCTATTTTTGAAGGATGTAATGTTTTTAAGATCAAATCTAAAAACAATAACGCTTGCATTAGTGTGTATACACATACATACACACACGTACTCTCATACATGATGATACAGGCACACATACACACGCACACAAACATGTAGACACAAAGACTCAGACACACAAACACACACACAAACACACAAACACACACACACACACACACACAAACACACACACACACACAGACACACACACACACACACACACACGCATATATATATATATATATATAATTGAAATGCTTTTACAAAAATTCACAATAGGCTCCCAATACGTGAAGAGTATCTTAAAATTGCCAATTATTTAAAGATAACCTTAAGCAAAAACCCAAATTGACACAGACGTTATGGAAGTAAATTTTCGTGCACCAAAGAGCAATACTGTCTTATATATATAAGACAGTATTGCTCGAAAGCACTTAAAGCTCCACCAGGTTCCGGCAGGGCGTAGATATGTATGTGTATATGTATGTATATATACATATGTGCGTATATTTATATATATGTATATATATATAATATATATTATATATATATATTATATATATATATATATATATATATATAATATATATATATACATATATATATATATATATATATATACATACATATATATATATATATATATATATATATATATATATATATATATATTATATATATATACTTAGATATACAAACACAGATATATACATATATATAAATACATACATGACTTTGAGACTCAGTCTCAACTCATGGCTCGCCACTTCATCCTACGTGGATATCCTATCACCACTATCCACACTGCTCTTGCCAGAGTACGTCCGTGCACAGTGCATCTGCTGTCTCCTTCGAACCCGCCCCGCCGCCTCCCGCCTCCCATTCCCCTCACCTACTACCCCACCACCCTATCTCTCCGACGCACCATTCTCCAAGCCGTCCGGCGACTCCAGTTCGACCACGTATACACAAACCAGAAATGCAGATGAAGAAAAAGGATGACGGGAAGAAAACAAAAGAATAAAAAAAGTTCAATAAATAACAAACATAAGATATGTAGCTTAATAGATGCTGGTTTCTCCAAAACTGTACGTCTGTTAATCGCTAATGTTTTCTATAAAGTCATTGATGTAGCTGACTGCACAATTCAGTGCCTACAATGAATTTGATATTGCTGTGTTATCTTGAGTTAATTGCCAAATACATTTCGCCAACAACTGATGTCATAACGAACTGTTTAAAAAAAATATGTATCACTCTCCCGCCTCTCGCAAAGAAAGTAAAAATGTCCATTTCCGTAGTATACTGGAATCTGATAACCGATAACCGGGGACGGGCTTAATTAGACAATTAAACAAACTCCATATATATATATATATATATATGCGTATGGAGGCGTGCATGTATATACGCAAAACCTGCAAAAACTAACCAATAATTTTCTCATTCGTACTGTATTATACTTCTGAATTTACATCAGACCTGTCATGTCATCCTCCCACGATCATCTATCTATGTGTCCATCTATCTATGTATCTGTCTATCTATCTATCTATCTATCTATCTATCTATCTATATCTATCTATCTATCTATCTATCTATCTATCTATCTTTCAGTCTGCTTTGTCTCTGCCCCTCTCTTTCGCTATCTATCTATCTATCTATCTATCTATCTTTCAGTCTGCTTTGTCTCTGCCCCTCTCTTTCGCTATCTATCTATCTATATATATATGAGTACACATAAATAAAAGTATGCATGTGTGAGTGTGTGCATATGCGACCCAATTTATAAAGACCCAGTGAACTTTGAACAAACGGAAGACTGCAATTACTCTCTGCAATTCGAGCCTGTAGGTCATTATTCACAGTGAGAACCGAGAATATTTTATAAGATTAATATTAAGGTTTCCGGTCTTTTCGCCGAAACGTTTATTTCTCTTATTATTCTTTTTAATAATAAATTTAACTATTTCTCACTTTCTTTTACTTATTCAATTTGATTTTTTATTGTTTTTCCCCTGTGGCCTGCAGGCATTTAATCGTACACTAATATAAATACAGAAACTCTAACATATGGTTCCATCCGTATATATATCGTATCTCTAATACTCCGATATATGATTTTATCATGCTGAATTGTAGATTTAATAAATATTATTTTCCATATGTAAGTGTTATTCATATCTATAAATGCACATAAAGTATATTCGTATCTACGTTTATCTATACACACACACACCACACACAAACATACAACCACATACATACACATTTTATATTTGTTTGTGTAGTTTGTGTATGTGCGTGTAGGAACATAGCTGTCGGTTTGTCACCAATGAATACGAGCACGTAGTTGCAACGACCGAAGGAGATATAAAATTAGATAGAAATGTTGACAGGTGAAATATAGTTTCAACATTGATAGGAATTGGGACCCAAGGATTTGCCTTAGAATACATCAGCTGCTAGTGAAAAGTCCTAAAACATATTTTTAAATAAGCAACAACGAGTTGCCACCCAAATAGACGGAATAGTAAAACTTCAGAAGATTCACGTTGGAGCTCTTCCACAAATTATAGGAAACTGAGACGAGCTTTTGTCATCAGTCTTTAGTTTCCAACTTGGAATGTTTTTCACAAATGTTGAACAGGAACTTAGACTGCAAAAGTTATTTAGAAAAGGCAATTCTGAACAGTGTAGTTGGAGAACCACATTAAAATTTCATCAACATTTAAAGAATTATGTTTTTATGATTCCAGTTTTTATATTTTACTCTGAAAGAATTTATAAATATTCTGACTGATTTGATAAAGTTTATGTAATTAAGAATTCATGTGTTTGGTGCCCTGACAATTCTGAATATTCACAAACACAAACACATTTGCACACGCTTACACAAGCATATAATGATATACGTATGGTATGAATGTGATTTTTCTCTGTCACTCCCCCCAGTCGTACAATATACATGCACACATTCATATCTATCTATCTATCTATCTATCTATCTATCTATCTATCTATCTATCTATCTATCTATCTATCTATCTATCTATCTATCTATCTATCTATCTATCTATCTATTTATCCGTCTGTCTATCTGTCTGTCTGTCTATCTGCCTGTCTCTCTATCTATCTATCTATCTATCTATCTATCTATCTATCTATCTATCTATCTATCTATCTATCTATCTATCTACTATCTATCTATCTATCTATCTATCTATCTATCTATCTATCAGTGGACGCGTCTGAAAGGATTGGAGACAAACACTTTCCTCTCTGGTCAATCTCTCATCAACTTCTTCAAGTCCCACTTGAAAAGGAAAGTGAGAGTAGAGAGGCAAGTTTTGTCTAGCGAATGTTTTAAAAAAAGATGGGTGAATGTAGCAAGGATGGCACGTATGAATGACGAAGCCACATTGAGCATAATCCTATGAACCCAGAAATTGAAAACAGAGGGTTACCCACTTGCAAACAAATGTGGTAACATATAACAATATTGACCGTGGTCTTTTTCGTAGGCTTTTCTTCCTACGGATAAACCTTACTTGCTTTCCCCTTTACACCATATATCATAACACTGTGATACACGATCCCTATTGATCGTTCTTTTTTTCCTCTTCCCCTTTTTTCCCCTTTTTTCTTCTTTTTTCATTTCTCTTTTCTTTTGTTTCTTTTCCTTTTCTTTTCTTTTTATTTTTTTTATTTTTTATTTTATTTATTTATTTTTTTTTTGTTCTTTTCTTCCCTTTTACGATCCCTCTTGATCGAAAACCTACGCCACCCTTTTTTTTGTTTTTTTCTTTTGTTTTTTGTTTTTTTCATCTCCAAAAGAAAAGCTCTACCTTGTAACTTGTCCCATCTGTGTGCAGCCCTGTGTGGCCAATAAAGAAACTATCTATCTATCTATCTATCTATCTATCTATCTATCTATCTATCTATCTATCTATCTATCTATCCGTCTCTCTATCTGTCTTTCTAACTATCTATCTGTCTGTCTGTCTGTCTGTCTGTCTGTCTGTCTGTCTGTCTATCTATCTATATATCTATCTATCTATCTATCTATCTATCTATCTATCTATCTATCTATACATCGTAGACAGGGTAGTTATATATGGTTTTCTGAGAAATTTTACGGCAATCATAATTTTTTAACCTCTAAATTACGACAATTGAAATGTCATAGATTTATTTCTGTGTTGGGCTCAGTCGAGAAAGGTACCATCCGTTGTGATTGCAACACGAAGGCGAAACTGTTGGACAAGATAAATAACGTGTTTAAAGATTTTTGCTGTGAACACAGGAACACATGCGTCAGATTTCGGAGTCATTTGAAGCCTTTATTGAAGATGAAGGCGATTGCTTTGAGTAGACTTATCTCTCATCCGCTATCTAGTTGATATTTGATTTGTTTGAATATTTTTATTCGGATATTTTGTTTGCGTTAATTAAACCATACGTACACACACATATAGACAGATATATAGATATGACATAAATATAATACGAATGACCACTAGGCGGACTCCTAAGATACTAAATGTAGACCTCCACATGGTCTGACCCCTAAGAAAAGTTGTTCTCAAGAAAATTCGGCTAACGCGAGAACGTAAAGCGAGCAAGACAAATGAAAAGTTACAAAATGTAATGATTACTCTTGAATCGTTTCATTTGTCTCGCTCGCTTTACGTTCTGGTGTTTGCGGAATTTTCTTGAGAACAATTGTTCTTAGAGGTCAGACCATATGGGGTCTACATTTAGCATATTAGGAGTTCACCTAGGGGGTCATTCCTCTTATATATATGTAATATAATTTTCTGAATCTTCAGATTTTTTCAATGTGCTTGGCCACTGGTTTTAATTGATATTTATCTAATTAATATCAATTTTTACCCGTATTATTTAATTATAGATAGATAGACGAATAGATGTAGCTAGTTAGAGTCATACACATCTATGGCCACACACATGAATACATACCTATGTTAACTCTCTGTGGAAAATTATTCTGTATTTATGTTTGTCTTTATTTGGTTGCGTGCATAGAAGTATATTTATATACATGTTTTGCACTCCCTGATGTTAAATAATGTTAATGTTGATCCTTGTTTCGTCTTCCAGATTCTCTTTACTGATATTCACGTATTCGTGCTTGGCTGTATTCGAGGCCTTGTACGTATTGTTTTACATATCACAAACAGAAAGCATTAACGGAAGGAAGTCTAAAACAGTTCTCTGCGTAACATGTTTATTTTTTGTTCTATTTTCTACGTCCTTTTTTCTTTCTTAATCCCTCCCTCCTCTCTCTCTCTTTCTCTCTCTCTCTCTCTCTGAACGTTAAGTGTTTTTTGGCAGAAATAGGTTACCATTTGAAAATGTAAGCTTAGCATCGTTTATGTAAACTTTGAGGAATCATTGAATCCTTCAGCATGTCTGTATATATTTCACTGTAAACACTTTTTTCATAGAAATAAATCTAAAGATCTGGCAAATTTCTTCGTATGCAATTGAAATAATGCCAAAATAAATACCAATCTACACACATACATGCATATATACGCGCTCACACATGCACGCAATGTACGTCATCTACATCGACCAGGATTAATGGCGACTCCGACAGAACAGTGTTTCTGCACACATACCCTTATATATTGAATGCAAGCATTTAAAACGTAATCAAATGATCCTTCTGGAATGTTTCAACGATTACTTTACTTTTTCTTCATATCCAATTTCCTATAAATTATCAAGTTTAGAAATATTATTTACAACAATTTTATACAAATATCTCTTCTCCTGTAAAACATAGTAAAGATAAATTTCAAATGTCTGACGTAATTTACAGCGTGTTGCACTGCCTTCTTTGTAAATTTTGAGATTGTTATTTCAAATGATGCGATGCTTCCTTTCTTTTTAATCTCGTCAATAAGCGCACACACACGATCATACACACCCACAATCACGCACATATATTTAGTTATTTTTTCTTAGTATCACTCACACACACACTCTCTCTATCTCTCTTTTAACATCTCTCTGTCTCCTTTTGATTTACTGGGTTTGCTTTTCCTTTACGCTCACTCTCTAACTGTTCATCCTTTCTACTACCCCATATATGCTCTCCCTCGCTCCCCCTCTCTCTCTATCTCTCTTTCCCTCTCTGTATCTTCAGAAGTTTTCTCACAGGAAGTTTTAAATTGTCTGGGTTGTCAACAAAATAGAAGCGATACCATATTTGCTGGAACTACATGTCTTTCGTCCTTGAGACCTGAACTAAAGAGTATTCAAGC
>NC_042998.1:67228954-67241454 GCF_006345805.1 Octopus sinensis | reverse complement strand
AAAATGAATAAGAAGTTACTTTAGAATTATGAGTTCTTGGTTTCGAATCCAGTGTGTGGAATCTTGGGCTGATATTTTTCCTTCCACTGACTCGATCCAAAGCCTTCGAGTGAAAGCCGATTGATAGAAATTGTATGAAACGATGTTGGGTAGAGAGTAATTCTAATTTAAGAATCCAGTAGTGTTTCTCTGCTGCATTGTTATTTTATTTGAAGATTATGATATGTGCAGACGTGTCTATGGAATCATAATTTATAATCATAACTTATAATACGAACATTCCAGATTGTTTGGGTATCATTCTGAGGAGAGTGCAAACTGAAGACGTGTGTCGAGAGTGATAAACATCAAACATCCAGTTAGCATTATGGCATTTGCAGTGATCAATAGTGAATGCGACGTTATGCTTCTATTCATCTTCCCACAAGGCTTCAGAATCAACACGGAGGTCTACATCAAGTGCCTGGAGGAGATAGTGCTGCCCTGGATCAAGTAGGTGGCGGCTGGAAAAACCTCTGCATCATCATGCTACAACAACAGGGAAACTCAGTCATTGGTGTCAGACAATTTCTGCGACCACATCGCCCTTAACATCTGGACACCTAACACCCCCAGACTACTACCTCCTTGAATATTATGTGTGGGGCGCAATTAAGCAAGTGACCAATAAAACTCCATGCAACACTAAAGATCAACTGAAGGCAAATATTATGGCTGCATTGGCCAACTTTAACAAGGAGGCTGTCCAGAAGAGTAGCAGGAGATTCCCAAGTCGTCTGGAGGTCGTGGCTGAAGACCAAGGTGATATTTTATTGAAAAAATTTGCTCTTTAGTATTTCAAGATTATTTTATGTAATTTTAGTAAATATATCTGTTGAAACGAGATGTCAGTGTTATTTTCATTTCTGCGTAATTTAGACGACAGTTTATTATAATCTAATGAATGTGATTATGTCATTCACTGATTAATATTGCAGACTGTACTCAGCTGATTTCTTACGATAAAATATATTTCTATATCACATACCATGATTAAACCAATGGCTGACAACTGATGGGGCATTTGGGGCAGTAATGAAAAATTGAATAGCTTATAATGAATAAGAAACAGAGACTAAGGCACGTACATTCTTACATAAAATTTGCTATAATATCGGTTGAAAAAAACATTATTTCGATGTAGACGAGATATTTTTCAAAATTCACAGATGACGATTATATGAGGGAAAGGAAAATATACTGAGGGAAAGGTAGATAGAAAGATAGCCAGAAATATGAAAAATATTAAAGTAGTACAGGGAAGACTGGGTGGTAAGAAAGGAGAAAAAGAAAGAACTAAAAAGTATTACAGAAAAGACAAAAATGTATGTAAGGAAAAAAAAACGTGTATAAGATACGTGTATCATCTTCAAAGAGCGCCCGCAATGAGAATTTGTCAAAATAAGGCAAATAGAAAATTGTCTAGCATTTATAGTTTTACATTTCATCAAAGGAAATTTTTCCAATTTATTATAGTAAATAAATTTAAAGACTGCGAAATTACGACGTCTATTTTTATTGCAGTCTTAGCATAAACGACAGCAATAGGGACATATATGCGTGCATACAAATACAAGCATGAGGGTATGTGTGTGTACATATATATATCATCACATGCACGTACACTGCATATGTAAGTGGCTGAATATCAAAATACCTTTAAACGTTAAAATTATGAACAACTTATAAACAAGGTCTGACTGGTTCACGGAGCAACTCCGAGACATTCGCCTCGGCAATGACACCCCGGTCTCACGCCATTTCCGCTCCACCGGTCACTCCTTGCAACACCTGTCTGTGTTCGGATTGTCCTTGCACAGAGACCATCCGGACTCCCGTTTGCGCCGTGAACAGGGATCAATCATCTCTCTTCGCTTTTTTACGCCATTTGGGCTCAACTCTCTTCCCCTCTTAATCTAACCTCCTCCCCGACTCCTTCTTCTCTTCACTCCTACATCTCTTCACCCCTACTCTCTTTCCCTCTTCTCTCTTACTCTCTTTCTCTCTGCTCCCTCACTCTCCTTCTCTCCTCTCTCCCCCTCCCTCCTACTTCCTTCCATCCAACTCTCCTCTCTTGTACCGACTCCTACTTCTCTTCACTCCTACTTCTCTTCACCCCTATTCTCTTTCTCTCTTACTCTTTCACCCTCTCTTTTTCTCTCTCTCTCTCATTCTCTCTTATTCTCTTTCTCTCTTCTCTCTTACTCTCTTTCTCTCTTCTCTCCTCCTCTCTCTGCTCACATACCCACCTTCCCTTCCCCCATAAGCCAACCCACCCCTACACATTCCTACTCCACCTTCCCTATCCTTCCCATACCCCCATTCCATCCCCGCATCCTATCCCACACACACTCTCCCACATACCCCACCTCTACCCCACCCTCTGCATACCCACAAATCCCAACTCTACCCCAACCCTCAGCCGAACCCACACCCCACCCGTGCTTTCCCCACTCTCGCCTCCCCCACCGCCCAACAACATCACACCACACCATACAACATTACACATCACATAACAACACACCACCTACACACCCATCCCCGCATTTTCACACCTACACATACATGCACGCACACGTCCAGACCACATACATACTCTCTTATACACACACGCACCTTCGTGTTGGGGGTCATCTTTACTTTGTTATCACCCCTACTTTCCCTCCCGAATCAGTCGCCATGATATATCGTTAGCCACTACACACATTTTTGTCTCTCCTTGATTCTCTCTTTGTTTTTTTCTGTGTCCCTTTCTGTAGAAGAGCGTAGGCTCGAAACGTAAAATACTTTTTCTATTCCTGAGCGTTATACTAATATATCTGTTTGTTTTGTACACTACCTGTCTTCGTTTTTTGTTTTTTTTCGTAAACTCCCCCTATATATAAACAAATAGATATATACATAATAAACACACATATGCATTTATATAAATATATAAGTATACATAAACACCTCTATACCTATATGCATATACATATGCGTTGTCGTGTATGTGCATAGACATATAAATTCAGCTCTCGATGTTTTACGCAACTAACCTTTGTTTTTACTGCGTAACTCATCAGCGAGTTCATTGAGCAATATACATACATAGATAGATACGTACACACACACATGTTACATTTCATTGCTGAATTAGTGAACTTTAAAAATTATATTCCTATTTCACATTAACTAAATATAATTTCATTTCGATAAGTTTTAGTTTGGCACACTTTTATCTTCACTCTGCTTTTTATTTCATTTCCAATAAGGATACATAAAAGAACAAATGTATCAATACATTTGAACTGTAATCTGTTTGCCTATGAATTGAATGCAATATAATTAGTTACTATGTCCAATTCAAACTATGAATACACAAGTTACAATAGTTTACTTAAGAAGTTTAGTTCACAATATACATACATAGATAGATACGTACACACACACACACACGCATATGTATATATATATATATACATGTCTATTGCATGTATATATGTATGTATCTCTCTCTCTCTCTCTCTCTCTATATATATATATATATATATATAATATATATATATAGTAGAGAGGGAAAGGGAGAGGTAGATACGTACGCACACATGTGTATAATTCATGTGTATGTGTGTATTTACAACTAGCTTCAGTTGATCGGCGTTTTTGAGCGAGAGTGGTGCGGTTAATTGCAAGTAAAAATGATTTCAATTTAAAGTTGGAATTAAGCAGCTTCAATAATAATGTTTCACTTCAATGTTAAATGAAATTTGATCTCCATAAATAAATGTTATGTAATATTTCTGAATTTATATTTATTTTCATGATTTATTTTCCACCCGAAAACGAACTATTATGTAGGTTAATGCTTTGATGACTCAGTAGTCATCAGAGGATGACCAGCATCGACTAATGTATATTTTGTAAGGAATACATGTGAACGTTGAAACGTGGTATCATGGAAGATAAATCTAATTCAACTAATTTTTCTCTTCAACTGTGAATCTCTATATACATCAAAATTTGAAACCGGTGTCATATTTTCATAATAATTTAATCATTTTCCTTTTATCACAAAGTTCACAAGGCATGTTCCTCTTACTGATACATACATACATACATATAAACATACACACATATATATATTATGTCTTTTATGAAGATTTATAGCAAAATAAGCTTTCATTAAACAGAAGGATTACTCAATAGAGTACTTATTTAACAAGAAAAGTGCTGATTTGGAATTTTCGGCTTGAAGGAATCATTGGATTATCTGATGATGTCTAGCGAGCTACCATGCTGACATGCTATCATGTATTCACCACTCTCCTTGTATAGGTAAACATACACACATGCACACACACATAGACACACGTACACATATATGTATGTATGTGCCTGTGCGTATGCGTGTGTGTGTGTGTGTGTTTGTGTGCATTTTATGAAATAGTAGAAAAGGCGTATGCAATTGCATTCATTAGCTTATAGGTAGTAGTACTATTAGCAGGCGTGCACCCAGAGCAGATTGCTAGTGCAGCAACCTATATACAATTAAAATTTAATAAAAAGTTTGCAAATTATATATGAAATTAATATGCAATACGTGACGAAATGTTCGAACTAAATCTATGTATATGAATTCGACAAGTGTTCTATTCATAAGTTGCAGCTTTGATAGTTTCTACTCTAATTAGAAAGAGGGAATTTTGAAAGAAACTGTAGTTTAATGATAGTAGGAATATAGTAACTCTATGAAGAATTCGCCAACTATAAATAAAGCTAACTCAGATATATTGTAGTTAAGAATATATTGGTAGGTACTATGTGCAGGCGGTTCTGCAGCTTCAAAAATATCGCAAATATATGCGATAAAAGTGTTCAAGAGAGACACATTTAAAGAATAAAGTGAAACTAAAAAATAAATGACGACTACAGATTATGAAAGAAGTGATAAAAGATATTTTCTGATTTTAAAGAAGCTTATATAAAAGCGACAGGGGGGATAGGCAGTTGTGAATTGACTAGAGAATCAAGAACATACATTATTTAAACACTAAAATCTAAGATGAAAATAAGACTAGAAAATATCTTGGAAAGATTCTGAAATAAAATAAAATATAAAACCCCCTTAGATGGCCAATGTCGATAAGAAGGAGTAAAACAGGATTTGATAAAGAGGCAGCTGTGGTTGAGAACAGCTTAAAACTATTATTAATGTTACTGAATATCGTTTTAACAGAACCTGCTCGGATTTCTTTTGAATATAATAGAAAGAATAGTAATAAATCGATCTTTCATGCAGCAGCAACATTCTTCCAAGTATATCGATTTGTTTCTCAACTGCAAAGATTTAGCACCAAAGCAGCAAATAATTCTTCATCTATGAACTGCTTCCAATCAAGTACATGGCATAATTGCACTACAAACTAGATTACAATAACATATCTGCAGCAAATCAGATCTTGTACACAAACGAACATTCTGGCATCACCCCATTTCACTCAATCTCCCTCATCAGAATTTTAATCAATAAAATACTATAAACGTTAACAAACAACCACTATGCCCTTCCTCTCTATTTCCTAATCTCATCACACAGTCTATACTACTTCTACTTATTAAAACATGTAATATTTCTACAAAAGCTGAAACTTGTTCCCCTGTCACATTCCATTACTTATTTCTACTACATTTCAACTCATTAAATTCCCACCTGATCTGTGATCCTCAATGATAGGGGACACACTAGATTGACTTGTTTCATAAACTCAAAATGGATTCCAACATTTTAAACATGTCCAACAACATGATGAGGAAGGAACTACATTGTTATGTCACAAGTTCGGATTCCCCTGCTACTCTGCTCTTCTACTCTAGACTTCTCTCTCTATAACTATGTATTGGGCTAGCCTACTTCATCGTCTGGGGGCGTCCACGCAACATACATGAATGAAAACTGTTTTGATTCCCCTATACGAAAATGGAGGAACGTGCCAAAGAATTTCAGTAATATTGGGAGGATGGTAGCCATAAAAAAATCAAGAGACATATAACACTGATGCCAGTATTATGAAAGATATTAATCTATTGACACACGCTTTCACAAACTGTTTGGCATCAAATTCCCTGTTATTAAATGGTACGCACGTTTGCTACATTGGCATATTTTCTGCTTTTAACTATTTTTGAGAATTACATTGAAAGATTCAGTAGTGTTATAATGTTAAGTTAAGGCGGCGGGCGTACTGGCAGAACCGTTAGCTCGCCGGTCAAATTGCTTAGCGGTATTTCGTCCGTTTTCAGGTTTTGAAGACGGAACAATGCTGAAGTCGGGTTTGCTTTTAAACCTTTCGGAGTCGGAAAATTGGTACCAGTTGAACACCGGGGTTGATGTAATCGACTTAACCCCCTACCCATAACTTGAAATCAATATCATAATGTTAAATTACCAGCGTGATGTCGGTAAAACCAAATGAATCTTATACAGTGCTTTGTCCAGCTCCCGCTCACTCTGCCCTTCTCTCTCTCTCTCTTTCCCTCTCTCTGTGTTTACGAACATACACAAATTATATATATATAATATATATATATATATATATATATATACGTGCATATGCATATATGTATACATGTATGTGTATATGTATATATATATACGTGCATATGCATATATGTATACATGTATGAGTGTATGTATATATATATATGTATATAAGATCATATACATATAATCAGATATACATAGATAATGTATGTAATCTATGTGTGTAATCTATATATAGAGTGTATATACACGCAGACGCACGCACACACAATATATATATAAATTACTACATGTAAGTATATAAACATCCATATATATATATATATATACATATATATATATATATACATATATATATAATATATATATATATATATGTATATATACGTAGACAGACTGGTACACACACACACACACGCACACACACACACATATATATATATATATAGATAGATATATACATTTCTATGCAGGTAACACATACACATATATACATACACTGAGGCACACACATACGTATGTATGTATATGTGTATGTATACATCTCACTAACCGTACATCTTTCACTGAGCTACAAGAAACACTTCGAACGCGTCTAGCAATAATGATTTCTAATAAGAGACATTGCACCCTATTATTTTCAATGTGTTGTTGATTGAATTGATTCAGTAACTTATTGGCACTTTCTCATTGATCGCTGACAGATGAGATGCAAAGTTGATGCCAGTACAGTTTTAGCTCAGTTCGTAAAGGGTTGTACCTAAATACTTGGTTGTAGGTGAAGTAGGAATATGAGGATTGGTAGTGGGCGTAGTGTTGATAGTACCAGTATCATTGTTATTACTGCACTAAATATAATTTGTAAGAACTGATTATCGTACTCTAAGGAAAGCCTATTTGAAACGTTGTATGAGATAAAGTGCGATGTTGATTGGTTTTAGCAAGTTTGCTTGTCTCCGAGTGAAAAGGAAAGTTCAAAAATAAAGCAACAAACAGATGTAATTAATGACCTATCAAAGTTCTTTAAGTTTTAGCCTCAATACGTGTATATGTGTTTGTGTGTATTTATTTATGTGTGTGTCCGTATGTATAAATATATATATATATATAATATATATATATATATATATATATATATATATATATATATATATATATATATATATATATATATATACATACATATGTTTTTAGGCATATATGTGTTTATGTATAATTATGTGCGAATATATGCAGATATGTGAATACGCATTTCTCTGTACGTGAGAGTGCGTGTGTGTATGTGTAATTGTTCTGATATCAGTTTTCTCACAAAATTAAAATGTAATTTATTATTTAATAAAATTCGATCTAACACTGTTTTTGTTTAGACAATGAAACTGTAACAGTCGGAATGAGGAGAGCTGAAAGTAGTTATGCAATCTGTTCGAAATAATAGTCAGAGTTCACACAAGTCGCAGCCTAACTTTCCAAAGATAAAAACCTCATTTAGCAATATAGTACTTCATATAAAAAATACCGTTTAATAACAGTTGGAACATATTTCATTATTGGTCTGTTTGATCGGAGATGACCTTGTGTTAAATGGAAACTAAAGAGAAGCTCTTAAATAAACAGTAGGATACTGCTTTATGTACCATTATAGAGTTCAATCATTAATTACTCATCATCCGATACATTGGGGAAGACTATATATACGTGTATATATATATATATATATTATATATATATATATCTAGTATGCCTATATGTGCACACATGTGTGTGTTCACACAATGGTTCATGTTATTAACTTATCTGGATGTATGATTGAACATACTTGAAAATAGAAGATATTCGTGTATGTCTTTGCATGTCTTATATAGATTATTAAGTCGTTTTACATTTGTCTATACATTTCTATCAGTCTTATGGTCTCATTAATCACTAAAATGTTGATACCCTGTCATAAACCAAAGTTCTTTACTAGACAATCCTCGCCTGTTATCTGGTACTCTCCTTCTCCCATCATCTGCCTTTCATCCCTTCATCTACCTGTTCATCTGATTGCTATTACTGCACCTATCTGTCAGTCCTCTGGGCGAACTATAATTACTAAAAACCTAATGTTTCCTTAATAGTTCCCAGAGCGTAATCCGGTTGGAATTTAATTAAAAAATATTTCAGATATCTAAACGAGATACAACGTTTCTTATTCGTCTGCAGATGTTTCTATAAAATTATAATTCTTTTAACTTTATTGAGCATGTTCATCCTTTTTAGTTTATATATATATATATATATAAATAAGGAGAGGAGGAAAAACATAAAATGAAAATTTCTAAGAATATATAAATACATACATAATCGCGAAAATTTATAAATATATAAAAAAATCATACACATATAAAAATCTATAAATACAAAAATTCATAATTATAAATATATAAAAGAAGTAAGTCCATAAATGTACTTGCGAAGTCCGAATGAAGAGGGTGATAAAGCGGATGTAAAATGATTCCTAATGAGTCTGGAACATGTATAAAGTCTATGTATAAATTCTTAAGGCACACACTCATATTCATGTATGAAAAACTTCCCTTGGTGTGTCCGATCATGTTTAAATAAATTCCGTATATAAGTCATTTGTTCAAATGTACGTACCTAGAGTAAAATTTCTATTTATGAGAATACGCCATTTCGGGCGTTCGTCATTTTGTGAAATACTCGAAGCTCAAATATAATCCCCGTTGGGGTACTACTGACATACAAAAAACTAATTTGATGCTGCTAAAATATATTTCTCGAACTTATTCAAAGAAAAACCGCATTATTCATTGACAAAGTTACTTTTCAGCAAGCGTCCGCTAACTTCATGTTACTGAAATAAGTGATGTTATCGCATACACTTCTGTTACTACAACCGTCGTCTTTATTTTGAAATTGCCATTTAAAGCAATCTAGCAGAAGTATCATATCTGCCTTTTCTCATCATTGTTCCCTTATCTTGCAACAGGCATTAATCAGTAATCAACAGAAGCCTATTCTCTGGAATTTTCTCTCTGCTCATGTCGACTTGATACGATATTAAATGCTTCACTAGACTTTGTCAGGTCGAAATACACCTGAAGTGTCCATCAGATTCACTCGTCAATGCGTTAATGCTCCACTAATAAACGAAAGGATATTTGAATTTTTAGCATTAACTGCACGGTCTTTTAAAACAGATTCACTCATACAGTAGTTTCCCTCCTCAATTGCATCAAACTTAAATTGATAGTAATTATTACTTAGTAGCTTGTACCATGTTTTTGATTGGTCTTGTAGAGATTTATGTAGTCATGAAACAAAATACACTACTTCTCGGCCCACCCACCTTGCTTGCGCTGAATTATAAGGAGATGGTTCTTGGAGGAAGAGAAATGTGCGCTAGAGTAAGCAAGTAGTCATTTGCAGTTGAATTCACAGAATAACATCAAAATGAAGAGTTGTCTTGGTCTAGAAATTTTTCCCCCAGCCACCCGCCATACGATCGTGAGTTCAACACTCGGAAAAATTAGCCACGCACGTATATCTTTGTACTCATTTTATAATTTGTCTATAATGCAGTAGACGTCTATAGACATTTCTCACACAATCATTAATTTCAATCGCAATGCCAGTCTTTATTCGCCGTTCAACTGTTTCATCGATGATGTTTAATAAGGAAGCAATATACCAATATTTATCATTGAATTATCATACATCAGAATCATTCACTCACTACATTCTATTTTAATTAAAGTGCATCTCGAAGATTACCTTTCGCGCCCCTATTTGGTCACAGATAATCATTACTTTAATAGTTATTTATTCCCCTCACCATGGTCGTAACTTTAACTGATTATAGCGAAGTTAGTATCTAGAGCCAGAGGATCAAATAGCTTTGGTTTTATTTGAACCTGTTCTCTCTCTCTCTCTCTCTCTCTCTCTCTCTATATATATATATATATATATATATATATATATATATATCTCCCAACAAAATAATTGATGGATTTATCAAATAACTAAAATATTCTTACCACTGAAGAAATATTTTATTTGAATCATTAATGAGATTTTCGCCATCCTTAAACCTAATGGATGCACATGAAACTAAATGGATGTGATAGTGATATGTAGTTTTACTCGCAAAGATTTATCAGGATATAGAGCCCATTAATTTTCGAATATATGTCTTCAGTACTATTGCCTCACATTCTATGTATGATAAGGCAAATTAGACTCAGAATCAAAGAACACTTTTGTCGTGTGAAGCAAAATTCCTTTTATTATCATCCAGCTTCTTGAGATAGAGTTAACGTGTACTTTTACAGCATAAGATATGTCCAAAACCTAGAAGTAAATGACAATGCAAAATAAATACAGAGAAAGGTAGCAGGAGAGTGGAGGAGATTCGGAGACGTCGTAAAAGCTTCTTATTTTCTTGTAGGCAAATTATGTAAATAGAATAAGTTAATTCTTACTTCTAATTATTGTGAGAGTTATTAGCTACATAATTAATATGTTCATTTTGATTTCGGGACTGCTATTAAAATGATAATAATTGAATTTTATAACTGTTTTGATTCATTTCCTTTTATATGTTGTATCAATAAAATACTATGAAAGTATCAATATTGAAATTAGCTTGTTTCGTTTCTCTTCCTTTATGTATGCATCTTTATTAAAATATGTAACCAATATACGTATGTGCATATATACACCCATACATATATAATCTCAGGTGCACACACTCATGCAAACATACACATATACTTCTGAAAATTTAACGCACTTATGGTCTGTGAAGCGAAAATCAATCGCCAACCCAGATGAGGATTGAGAGGTTCTAACATTTGTAACAAAAGTCTCTCTTCTCAGATAAATGCCAAGCAGAATCAAAACAGTTTGTATTGTATATAGGAAAACAGAGGCAATGACTCTTTCATAAGTAGTAAACATATGCTCTTACTGGTGACGATGTTCTATTATATATTATCATTGTTTTGCTTCATTTAACCTTGAAGTTTCAATAAAACCAAAGTTGAATAAAACCACTCGACTATATATAGTCAACTTCCGAAGATCTCAGAATGTTTATATGGCTTTCTTTTCTTAGGGTCACGTTTAAATTTTATAAGTTCATTGCGGTCTTCTTCGGAATGGTTGGAAGCTTAGGAAATATTATTTTTCTTGATGGTACCATATGAACTGCATTTTCCCCTTATTCTCACAGGAATATGATCTACTTTTTCAGATGAGATTTAATAGATTTACTTTGTTTATACCTCAGTTCAATAGCGTGTTTTTGCCCAAAATATAATTCTTCATTGAGTAGATGCTTTTGAAACATGCTCCCTGTAATACTAATATATGACATACCAGACAAACGTAGCTACATTCCAAGTGTCCTATGTTTACAATGTTTGATAACTTAAAAACTATAACATGTCTCCTACAATATCCCCAAGAAATAAAAAGGAACTCGAAGATAATGCTGCAGTTAACTCTCGCAAACCCTACAACTATATAATAAATTTTGAACATGTTGATGTTTTGAAGTTACATAGCATGTAACAAAGAAAGTGTACATTTTGAAACTAAGCATTTAGTTTCACATATGCTTTTTATGAGACCAAATGTTGTTTGTCTGCTTTGTGCTGTGTACCTCCTGAAGATCACAACCATGTCTCGTCAATAACTCATTTTCCCTGATTATAGCAAGAAAATATATGTCTAAATATATCCATAGAGTTAAGAGAGGCATATTAGCATATTCATGAAAATTTTATATAGCGTGTACTGTTTCGTGATCAATTGTGAAATTTATAAAGGGAATGAAGGTTTAGGGGACATTCTTACCTAATACCCAAATCCAATTTAACTAATTTATTTTCAGCTATATTAATTGATGGGATACATTCAACGAGATACT
>NC_042998.1:67206454-67223954 GCF_006345805.1 Octopus sinensis | reverse complement strand
TGTTATACACACACACGCACACCTACTATGATGAAAGAGAAAGACAGAGAAAGAGACAAGAGGGAGAGAAATGATACGGCATAAGTATGTTGCGTATATATGGGATGATATTGTAATCACGTATATAAGAGGAGAATTAAGGACATAATACGAATAGTTATATTTCACCAAGAAACAACAAAGTACGTGGTAGAGGCGTGTAGGTGATCATTAAAGCTGGTACTAAAGCTCATGATGCAAAAACAGATCCAATGACTGGTCATATCGATGCATCCGTTATCCCAAATTCTGTTTTACTAAGACGTAAATGAAGGAATCACCCGCGTGATAAATAAAGCTGTTGAAGTGAAAGACTTTTTAAAGTCTTACATCAATAAATACGACTGTAGCCCGTTATGGAATATTGAATATAACGGAAGGGATTATCTACAATAGAAAGATCATATTATAATCGTTACTTGCTCCCTCGTATTAAGTACTTTTTTCCCGAATGTTTATGAATAAAAATATGTGTGCTTGTATTGAATAAGAATGTACTCTGATATATCAAAAATCTATGGCTTATTAATATATGACTTAATAGTATTATTAATATAATAGTCTATCTGCGTCCTGTAAGGACCTAGAAAGTCCAAAGTTCAAGTTAGGACACAGTACACATGCTTAGACGAGTGGAGATGCTTATTACTAGAAGAAACCCCTACCTAAAGCTAATTTGTTTCACGAATCCTGTGATATTCAAGTGAAACACACAGACACTCATATGTATACACATATATATTTGAGTGTGTTTTTATATATTCGCGTATATATGTGTGAGCGTGTCGAACAAGCATAAAGACATAATTCATCCTTTCATCTAAAGGCACAAGGCATAATTAATGACGATCTAACTCTTTGAACAGCATCATCTGAAGAAGGTTCGTGAATGTGAGTTTGTTAATCTCTGACTAATATAGTCTAATACTGTCACAAAAGTTATGAATATTTATCTCTATTCTATAAACTGAGTTCTCTTTTATTTTCCTTTGTACATCTGCAGACATACAGAATTCAGCATGCATATATATATATATATATATATATATATATATATGTGTGTGTGTGTGTGTGTGTGTGTGTGTGTGTGTGTGTGTGTGTGTGTGTGTGTGTATGCGTGTGCATACGTGAATATGTGTATTCGTGTGTCTGTGTGTCTGTGTATGTGCGTATTACAAATAATACGTTATAATCAGAAGTAATGTTACATCAAGAAGGGATGGACGAAAACATATTAATTGAAAATGTGAACTTAATTCATTGGTGATATAAGTGAAAGCTTATTTTAGCGAGTGATTTAGTAGCATAGCTCTAATTACAGTGAAGTTTGTATATTGTAAAGATCTAAGTGGAATACAAGCTCTGCAAGAATTTAAAACAGTTTTCAGCAATTCTTTATTTAAGACTTCTACCGAATAATTGCTGTTACATCACGGAACTATAATTAAATTCATATATATCATTTTGCAGATGAGCAAAAGTAAATACCTATTTGAATTATTGAAATAGTTATGTAATTTTAAAAATAAAATTTTAAGTTTCCCAGATATAAATCTACCTTATGAAATTCCAATAACAAATTGGAATCTGTCAGATATAAATATATGTTGAATTTATCTCCAGTAGCGTATATGTTGTATAGAGACCATTCTATCCACGTAAATTTTGAAATAAAATACAGAATTATATAGAAAGAAAATTAAATTTATTTTCCTTGAATATCAAAAGCAGATTTTTCTTGGAATAGAAATTTTGTGAAGGCTGTTTAAATTTAAGGGTATCTTTATGTAGTACTGTACAAATGCAAATCAAAGAGGTAAAATTAGGGAGGAATAATTAATTATTCAAAAGTTTATGGAGGATAATTAATTATTTAAAAGTATGTAGATATGTGCTCTATAATTTCACAATTATAGACCACATAAATTATAACGCATTTTGCGTAAAATATCCATGTTCCCAGGTTTTCTCTATTTTGGTTAGGTTCCAACAAATCGAAATACCGTATAAATGGACGATCTAGGGATGACTTGGAAGAGTTATTGCATAATAGTAACTGAATAAAGAGTATGAGATAAGATAGAATAATTTTCGGTTTGCCTAACCTAACTTTTATGTTTGTTATTCTTTTTATTTGTTCCAGCCATTTGACTATGGTCATGCTGGAGCACCGAACAGAACTTATTCTTTGTTAACCTAGTATTTATTCTATTGGTCTCTTTTGCTGAACCACTAAGTTACGGTGACGCAAATACACCAGCATTGGTTGTCAAGCGATGGTGGTAAGGGGGAATAATCACACACACACACACACGCACACATATATATATACGATGGGCTTCTTTCAGTTCTCTATACCAAATCCATTCCCAAAGCTGTGGTCGGTCCGAGGCTATAGTGGAAAACACTTGTCCAAGGTGCGACGCAGTGGGAGTGAGCCCAGAACCTTGTGATTGGTAAGCAAGCTACTTACTACACAGCCACTCCTGCGCCAAATAAATTTCAATTATTTTCGTATTTGAACCAGGTACTATACGTGAGGATGTTTTGTAGCTTTGTTCTTACAATCTCTTGTTAGAAAATATTCGGCAATTTGGACATTCTTTCGCTTTCTCTCACCTTCTCTCTCTCTTCCTCTGATTCTCATAAATACACACACTCACACACGCTTTTCACGCACATATGCACTACTAATAAAATTAAATTTTATCTGATTCTGAGAATCGCGCGCGCACACACACACACACATGTATATATATATATTACCCCTAACTTATCGCTTTACACCTCTATATATGTTTATTTACTTACCTATGGATCCACTTTTTGACTATACGAGCGTCCGCGTACGTGTGTATACGCATACATACATATGCACGCGCATATATGTACATACATATTTCGATATCTTATAGCTATACCCATATGCGCGTGTGTCTGTGTGTGTGTATATAAGTGTATATGTGCACGCACATACGGACACACAGCCGTGTGTGCGTGCACGTATAGACATGAGTACGTGATTTTTTACATACGTTCTTATATACATCCTTTAATATCTTATATCTAGACCTAGAGGCGTGGGCATATACGTGTGTGTATGTAGGGATGGGCGCGCGTATGTACATGTGAGTGTGTACGCGTATAGTGTCCGTGTATACATGCGGATATTCTGTTGTATGTATGTATGTGTACGCGCGTGCGTGTGGGTGCGTGTGTGTTTATGTACATGTTTACACGCGAGTGCATGTGTATGCTTATAGGCTTGGAGGCGTATATGTACGCGTGTATATGGGTGTATGTATCCATGATGATATGTATGTACTAGAAGTCCATTTAATTCAAGGAACCAGATTAAATGCTCATCAGCTCTGATTTACAACACATTAGGTCCCCAGACGAAACTGTTGATTTACTGACAATTCTACAACTAAATTTTATCAATCTCCTGACCACCATGCTTGGTCCGTAACCTCTATACATCCCTTATCTTTACATTCTTTTACATTTTTATCATGTTTTTATCATGTTTTTTTACTTTTATTTCTATTTCTATTTTTACTTTATAACCTTATGCCTTTACATTTATTTATATTTCTTTATATTTCTTTATAATCTTTATACCCCCTTTACATCTCCTTATAACTCTTTATATCTTTATGCTCTACATTTTTATATTTTTCTATACTTACACTTTTTATACATTTTTTATCCCTCGTCCCGAATTCTCGCCCCTCCATCTTCACGTCTATATATGTATTTATTTATTTACATTACCTCAACATCCAATTTTCCTCATTCTACATTGAGAGAAGAAAGAGATGGACGCTTCAATTCTATGCTGCTGCCGCATTATGTCGTACGCGAATGAGAGGATTTGCATCCCCAACCAAGAATTTTTGATGTAACACATGTCCTTGTGGAAGCTGTTGTGCGCAGCTGAAGAAGGCCACAGACATACATTATGCATTGTTATAAATCTGTCTAATAAAGGCCCGAAACATATGTACCGCTGAATCCTTCGCATCATGTTTTTATTTTATTTTGATCAATTTACTCCACCACCTACACCACCAAACGGTATACACAGGTGCTTATAATTATCAAGTACTCACCCCGAATTTCTATATATATATATATATTATATATATATATATATATATATATAATATATATATATATATGCAAGTGCATATACACACACATATATATACACGCAGAGAGAGCGAGAGAGAGAGAGGGGGAGAGGAAGAAAGAGAAGTAGACAAATAGATAGATAGTTAGACAGGTAGATAAATAGATAGAGAGATGAACTGACGGATTCTTTGATGAATGCTTGTGTGTATATAACTGTGAATGGGATTGTTTATAGGTCAGAAAGACAGATAATCATTTCATAATATCCATCCTCAGAATACTTTGTAAATTAATGAGATTCAGTTTACAGTTATAAGTGTAAAATTTACGAAACAAATAAGTCACAAGTGATACAACGATGTGTGACATTGTACTTAATTAAAAATAAGCTGGTGGTCTATTGAATTCACGTCCACTGAAATTGGTTTAGATTTATATGAAGATTTTGTTGTGAATTAATCAAAAGTCATAATTGATACAATTGTTAAATGATTTCATTAGCAAATTAGTGCAAAATAGCAATTATTCTTAATAGAGAAATTGTAAGAGCATGCTGGTATATTTTGTAATACCTTTCTTTAGCCGCAAAGTATATCCCAATATGTATTTGTTGGTTGCTCGCGGAAAACAATACACTTTAAGTGCTCTTACCTGGAAATAAAAGAAAGAAAAACAATCATTGTCTATATTTTAAATGACATTTAACTGAAATTCAGATATTAATATTAGCCAATTTCATGTATGGAGCATGTAATTTTGAGGTATATGCATTTTTGGAAGTTGCCTGTTTGGAAATGACTGTAAGTTCTGAAGTATACACTGGAACGTTTATGTAAGTTAGTTTTTTTGTGAAGAATATCAAATGTGTGATGTAAATAAATTATAGCGGACAAATGAAACCTTAAACGTTGGGTTAAGAATAACAGAAATTGAGCGATATTATCTATGCAGTTATCCATATGATCACGATTTATTACCTATCGACATTAAAACGTTATACGCGTCTTAAAAACTCTATATACATTGCTCATTCATCATCATTTTTTAGTTAAGAGTTTTTCCGGTCTTACTAAATATGTGTTTGAGTGGGTGTGTTGGTTGACCTCTCGATGCTTACACCCATGTGCGTGCATTTATTCACGTAAGAATCTCAAATGGAGATGTATGTATGTATGTATGTAGGTATTTATATATGTATGTACGTATACACGTATGACGAATACTGTCTGAGGAAAGAATAGCTTATTGTTATCTCAGACCTCTCTTTGTTTAAAATATATCCGGGATTGCCCGATATTTGAGTGATTCGATTTAGATTACATAGAACGTTACATTCCAGTGTAGCTCCAGACAGTGTGCTTTCTGCATATTATAATAAATACTCAATTGTAAGGTTTTAATATTTTAAAACATTTCTGTTTTATATATTCAGCAATATAAAAGATATGAAGTTTTAAATAAAGAAAAAAGCAAATGCGAAAAATATTCATGCAAGGATGTTATTCATACCCAAATGATATGCTTGTTCTATAATAAGAGTTTCATGAGTAATGCGTAAACGTGCCATATTCAAAAGGAAGAAAATATATTTTCGTTAGGAATATTAAATTCCTTTTACTAATACAGATTCAAGTTTGTAAAAATAGATAACTACTGTATTTTTAATGGAAATATTTTATCGGTTTTTACATAAATTTTTTATATATTCCAAAATTATTGGCTTCTACACGCATTGATGTTATGATATCGACTTGCGCCATAGGAATGTGTTGAGATTACTCTTTCGACTTCTGTTTCCTGTTAACTTCAGGGTAAATAAATAGCCTCATTGAATGTTATGCATGTATCTACATCACGTTTAAGTATATACAGGAATAGGGCTAAAATTTAAAGAACCTAGGAATCTAGTTTTGCTCTAAACATTTTTTAGTCATTAGCATTTCTTTGTAAAATATTTGGAGGATGTGGGTAAGTCGATTACATCGACCCCAGTGAACAACCAATACTTGTTTTATCGACCGCGGAAGAATGAAAGCTAAAGTTGGCTTTGACAGAATTTGAATTCACAATTTAAAGACGGCGCGGCAAAAATTCTCACAGCTCGCCGATTTAGCAGCAGATAAAATACTGTACACCCTTTTGATTCGCTTCATTGAATTCATAGGTGAGTCCTCTCTTAAAACAAGTTTAACTTGCATCATTTGAAAGAAGATAAAATAAATTCTAGCCAAGTATTGTGCTTGATATAAAACACTAAGTACTAAAGTTGCTAAGAGTTTCTGTGTTTATGACAAGATAGAAAATACCCTTAGCGATCCGCTACCTTTAAAAGGAGGCCGAAAGTAATTTTGGCATTGAAATACACGTTATCACATTCACCGAGTTGCATTATATTTCCTAGGTCCTGCCGGAGAACAGAATTATCATTCTTTGTTTCGATGATATCTAACCTCACTTTAATGGAATGCCTATAGCTGATGATTCAGTTCTATTTTACATTTTGATCAATGTCTAATGTACTACACTCGTCAATGTTCGATAAAATTTAACTTCCGTTTCTTAAAGAACACGATTTTCCAATTTCTGACGTCACCGTCTTGAAATTTTTTGTAAAGTTAGTCCTTAATCCAGGTACCATAATTAATCTTCAGAATTTGATTGCATTGTGAAGAAACTCTGTCAAACCGTTCCTTTTAACGCTTCCGATGGACTATATAGCTTATAAATATTCTGCATACGATTTTAAGACATTTAAGTCACTGGTACATGTCCACAAAAATTTGTGTGCATGGTCCAATCATCATTATGAGCACGTTTTCTTGTTTCTTTCACATAAGCATTTGTATAAATATGATCGATTTCTCTCTCTCTCTTCCACTTTTCCTTTCTTTCTCTCTCTTTCTCTCTCTTACACATACACACACTCACACACACACTGTCTCTCTCTCCCTCTCTTTGTAAAACTACATTCATGTATACACATATACGTATATATATATATATATATATATATATATATACATACATACATATATATATATATATATATATATATATATATATATATATATATATATATATATATATATACATATATATATGTATATAAATAAACACACAATATATACCAATATAGGGGTAGGGTAAACTAATTCTAAATACTTTTTTCTAAATTCATGTTTTGTTATACATAAATATATACACACACATATATGCATATACATGCATGTGTGTGTGGTGTGTGTATGCATGTGTGTGTGTGTGCTTGTGTGTGAAGGAGTGAGAGAGCGCAAAATAGCTGTATCACCAATATTAGTGACCAGGCGTATTTTCTTGTGCAAGAAATCAGTAGTAAAATGAAAATGACAACAAAAAAAAAAGAAAGAAAAACAGGGTGATATTCATTGAAGTTGATAATCGTGATATTTAACTTTAAGTAAACACTATTGAACTGTGTAAATATTTTGAAATTTTATACATAATATTTTTCTCATTTATTTTCATAAAGAATACACAATTCCCCACTGTTATGTTCTCTTGAAATTAATAACAATTCATAAAGCAACAAAATCGTCTATCATTAACATACAAAAGAGCATTTTTTTAAACAGCCGTTAAACACACCTAATACATTGATGTACAATATTTATTCATGAATAAGCACTCCTTGGCATTACATATATTTTCGGACAAGCACAATGTCGTAAATACGCTTAAAAATTTACGCTTAATCTGATTGCTCGTAGAAATAGGTACATTAATGAAGAATCGTCGGTATGAGCGATACCAACATTTCAGAAACTCTCACATCTAATGTCCGAACCGTCAATCTTAGTTATAAACCCCGCTGTAAACTACACTTGAAATAACACAAAGAGAAAAGAAGTTTCTGGAAATTAAAGGGAATACATGAGCTCGTTTAAAAGTACAAAGAAGAAAAGAAAATATTTTTCTGCCCAGTTTGAGGAAGTAATCGTCAAAGCCATTTGTGCAAACAAAATTCTCCCAGTTCAGTAAAAATAATAAGTGTGCTTACAGACTTTATTCCAATAAAGATGGACAGTTCATTCATACAGCCTACTGACCTTAATTTATAAATAGTCCGAAGCAGCTGTGAAAGAATAAAGGAATTACAATGCGGTAAACTATCCCAAAGAAATACACAAACAATAAATGTTGCTTAAAACAAAGAAAAAATCATTTATCATTAAAATCTTCGAATTATGTTGATAACAATAAAACCAGTAATATGTAGAAAGGAAAACCAAGCTCACGTCAGGTATTCATCCAACGATTTGGCGTGTTGAAACGGAAAATGTGTTATCTTCATGTGTTTGTGTCGTGACAAATTTTCTTAATAACAATGATATGTGTATGCACACGTGCCAACACACACTAATATACATATATGTGAGTGAATATATGTGTGTGCGTGTATTTGTGTGTGTATGTATGGGTATGCTTATGTGTGTACTTCCGCAGAAATAAAATAAAACAAACACTAAATGGAGAATAGAAGTACACATGCACTTCCACAATATGTTGCATCAATCAACATAAAAGACACAAAGAATCGTTGTTCCGTATGTTGACTCATGCCCTTCTAAATTTACATTCGAAATGCTGTTGATGCATGCATCCCAGCTTGTCGTCGTACGCTCGTCTAAACTGTGTCAATGACCGTGAAAGCAAAGTCAGCCAAGATTAGATTCAGTCATACTAATCAGGCAGAGTGGAAAGGAGAAAACTAAAAGTAAACCAAACATGCACTCCAGATGACGGCATCCACCTTACTTCCGAACCTGCATTTCGGAAGGCTCCGCGCAAA
Source organism: Octopus sinensis (assembly GCF_006345805.1). Classification (NCBI taxonomy): domain Eukaryota; kingdom Metazoa; phylum Mollusca; class Cephalopoda; order Octopoda; family Octopodidae; genus Octopus; species Octopus sinensis. The sequence goes on along the minus strand of NC_042998.1, from coordinate 67,214,950 downwards.
CAATGAGAAGTGAATAACAAGATCTGAAGTATTTAATTATTCTTCATTTTCATGATTTATACATGTACATAAGAGCCATAACAATGAACCTTTGTTTCAGGGACTCTGGGGATTGGAAAAAAGACGGGATGAGGGAAGAATATCTTTTCATTCCAGAGACTTGGTCCAAATGCCTTTAACAGCATGAACTTCGATGAAAGCATTGAAGGGGCAGTTAGTTTGGGTGAATCCATCCTGGGGTTATAACTGCTATGGCCTGTGCCAATGAATTGTGAGTATAAAGCGTCGAAAAGCGGAATAAATTGATTTAACTAGATACAGTTGTCGACATAACAGCAAAATGATTTAATCGACATTTTGAGCGAATAAAAAAAAAAATCTTCGCTAATGCTGTCCTTAAGTACTCAATAATAGTATCGATAAACATAGACAGGCAATCAGCCTCACGTGCACAGCAGGGTAATGTGAGAGCCCAAAAATTAACACAACCCATCGGTTACCTTGTTTCGCGTTTATTATTAGAATTTTAATTATACGGATGTTCCGGATTATGGATACGTGGAATTGCTTGTGCGTTGGACGAAATACTACGCGAGATTTTGTTACGATGCACTACATTCTGTGAGAAAATCTCATCTGTGTGTACTTTCGTCTTTTATCCTTTCATGCCTAACAAAGAAAGTATCAGCTAATTATTTGGGTAAATAATTACCACTCTTTTGTAACAATTTTTACTGATATTCAATTCAAACAAGTAAAATCTTGCAAATTCAAAGTTTAAAAATATTTTCACACATTTTAAAAGAATGTCTAACACATGTACACTCCACAAAATCTTAAACTGTAAAATGATAAACAGCAATAAAAACTTGTCTGTTGATTAGCAAGCAAAAATATTGCTAGTCTGATGCATGCATAGCCCCACAAAGACAAACAGCACCTTCACCACTGTTGCATATTTTAGTGACTTCAAACATGAAAGTGAATTGAACATTTTCCTCATCAGTTACTCAAATATATATTATCTATAAGTGGTTCAAGCCAGTTATGATAATCTTTCCTACTATAGGTAAAAAGACCTGCAGATGTAACCGAGGGAGCCACTCGATTACATCGACACCAATGATCAACACGTACTTATTTCATCGCCCACGAAAAGAAGAAATGTAAAGCCGGCACGATGGGATTTGAACTCGAAACGTAAAACGGGAAAAATGTCGCAAAACATTTCCCGTCTCCCATGGAGTGATATTATTGATAAATATCCTTGAAACAGCTGTAAGAACTTGTATTTATAAATGCTCTAATATCTATACAGCCTTGGTTTTTTTATCTTATTACGCAAAAAATTCATATATATATATATATATATATATATTGTGTTTTCTCTCCTTGTTTTTTCTGTGTCCCTTCCTGTAGAAGAGCGTAGGCTCGAAACGTAAAAGATTTTTGCTATTCTTGAGCGTTATACTAATAAATCTGTTTGTTTTGTACACCACCTGTCTTCGTCTTTTGTCTTTTCCGTAAACTCTCCCTACACACACACACATACACACACACTCATGACCTCGCGTACACGTCATTTGTTACGTACAAGCGTACACGCAAACAGACCGACTTCCACTGACAAATATTCAATAAAACGGAAAAATATGTCATTCTGTTTTTATATGAATAAAAAGAAAATAAGGTCGTACTCTAGCATGGTAGCAGCCCTTTGACTGAAGCCCCTAAATGAATGTAAAAAGATGACACTACATATACATAGACATGCACACAGACACACGCACATATACATATACAATTACATATATATATATATATATATATATATATATATATATATATATGTTTTTATATATATATGTGAGTGTGTGTGTCTGTGTGCATCTGTATGTATATGTATTCTGTTGTTTCTATATATAAATGTCTTATAAATTCCACACACCCTTGACTTTTTGTCATTTTATTTAATGCACACACACACACACACACACACACACACACACATATGCCTGTGTCTGTATATGTGTATATATATATATTCAATTTCCTTACCACGTAGAAGTGTTTCTGATTGCTAGAAATTCTATTGCGCTATAAAATAAAATAAAAGATACCTACAGTCATTGAATATAGAGTGAAATTTCTTACTGTGTACAAGAAAATGTGAAAGAAACCGAAACGGACAGACAACTCACAGAAAGAAAACAACGTATCTTATATAAAAGACAGTATTAAGTAGGTGATATAATGTGAAATAGATGAAGGAAGAAAGCTGAAGATACATCCCAGTGACGCCTGGTTGTTCGGTGAGATGTTACTTTAAGATAAATCAGTATGGCTGCAGACTCTTGTATTTTAAAAAAGAAGGCAATACATAAATAAATAAAAAAAAAATAAACATAGGATTAATACAACTACCACTAGCATCAACACCACTAACATTTGCTTCGACCAGTATCCCGCCGTCGCTGCCATTTCTGCTGCTGCTACTACTACAACTACTACTACTACTACTACCACCACCACCACTACTACTACTACTACTACTACTACTACTACTACTACTACTACTACCACCACCACCACCACTACTACTACTACTACTACTACTACTACTACTACTACTAATACTACTACTACTACTGCTATGCTGCTGCTTGTGCTGCTGTCACTGCTGCTGCACCTGCTGTTTTGTTATTAACGTCTGTTCTTGATCCTTGTCTTCATCATAGCAACAAATATTCTTCTTCTTCTTCTCTTCTTCTTCTTCTTCTTCTTCTTCTTTTCTTCTTCTTCTTCTTCTTCTGTTGTTCTTGTCATTATTACTGCTGCTGTCATTTTTGTTCATATTGTCGCTATTGTTGTTTTTTTTTTTATATGTTCCTAATATTTTGGCGTCAATGGCTGTGTTTTCAATCCTCCCAGAATAGTGGGTTATTACGTTGTGAAAAGAATTTTCTTTTTCATTTTGAGCGAATGGTGGGATTATTTTGCAAACATACCTGTTAGAGATGGTTGGACATATATATCAGAACTTCACGTAGACAATAGGTCTGCATTTAAGACACTATTTTATTTTTCCGAAAAACATTTCGGTGCTTACAATTTAATCAATGTGAAATTTTCTATTAGAAAAAGCAATATTGTTTCTTTTATAGAGGAAATAACAAAGGATATATGCTCGTAGAGAAAAATATGGAAACAATGTTTGAATTCACGAAAACAGTATTTTTTACAAAAAATAGTATGAAAAATTAAAATATACAACTCACACATGGAGGAGGCAGAATTCCAAACCTGAATACGTAAATATTCCTGATATAGACAATAGACAAATGCATCATATCCAGTAATCCTCCACTGTAACGAAACGCATCTGCAACACTAGTAACGCAGACTTTTATAATATTAAGAAAAGTTTTGAGGACTATTCACTTGCGATCATTATAAGCCGGAAAGGGGCTTCAGCAAGGTGGTTTTTTCAAATAAAGGAAAGAGGTGTGGTAGTCGTTTGTCGCCAAGAAGTATACTTCTTTTCCAAGAACGGAACAGCATTATCATAACCTAACATCTGATTTTGAAGTCGGAATGAAATTTTCATTACTTTTTTCAAAGGAAGAGTTAAACAAAGGCCTGAAACACTTATGCTGTATACTATACTGATTAGAACATTGGGTAACACGTTGGCACTTGGGTTGCCATCACTTCTGTGTCATAATGCATAAAGATGGTGAGTGCTCAGGTGGCACATAATAACAGATAGTGATGTGGTTGTTTATGACTACGCAAGTTCTGATATCCGCAGTCTAATATAGAACATTTTAGTAAATGTAACCAATCCTAAATGCCAAAATGAAAGGTGATAATAATGATAGCATGATATTGAAAGCTCAGTTGTTAACAAGAAACGGGAGAGACATCTTTATAGTTACATGAATTGAGTAGTTTATGATATTTGAAAAAAAGAGAATACGAAGAACGATGAAGATCGCCACAATCACAGGAGTTCCCAGAACAGTGCATATTCTAGAACGCTGCAACCTGCATTTCCAACCGAAAGAATTTGCATTATCTACGCCATAGGTTCTCAAAGTGGGCGTTACCGTCCTCCGGCAGGCGTTGAGACGGTCCAAGTGGGGGGGGGGGTGATGCCTAAGGGTGGCGGTGGGGCGGGGTGGCAGAGAAAAAGGAGGCGTTGGGAGGAAGGCAGTGGATTAGGGACGCTATGAATTTATTATTACATTATAATATTGTATACAAATGATATATTGTATTAAATATCAAATGATTCATAATATATATAAATTTCTAAAATATAAAATATTCATTTATACATAAAAATAGAGATGGGGCGCTGAAGGTACTATGTGGCCATGGGGGGAGCGGGTGCCCCAAAAGTTTGTGAACCTCTGTTCTACACTGCCGATATTAGGATATTTGCTTCAATATTTAGTAGTACCTCACTCATATCTTGTGGCTATGAAAAAAGAAAAAATCAACAGGGGAAATTAAAAAGGTGGCAAATCTTCAGGGATGATATAAAGAAATAAATAAAAATACTCTCAACTAAAACAAAAGTAAACAAAAATCACAAAAATGCGACTGTGAGGAGTTGAGAAAAAATGCTTGTCTTTTGCTTCGAATAACAACGAAAGACCGACAAAAAACTGAAAATTCAAAAGAAATTTGTAAAGAGTCAGTCTTCAATTGTAAAAGCATACTGTTGGTGAAATATACTTTATATGATAGTGGACAGCTATAGTTTAACCATGGTGAGAACAAACGCGAATTGTTATTGTTTTACAATCCAGCAATTTAGAAATATTTTCTTCGGTCAAGTATATTAAAAATCTCGATGCAGAGAATCTAGGGGAAAAGATTTGTTAAAATCGTAATCAACCCGATAAAACCCATGTGTGTTAGTATGAGCCACCCAGTTTGTTTTTGAGTTAGACATATCACTTGTTCTGCTGGCATTTATAAGTCATTGTAGCTACTGTTATATACACAAACGCACTCTTACATTAAGATCTATCTATATATACATGCAAATACGTCTTTTGCGTAAAGGCATACGTATACATACTTATGTACACACACATAGACATACAAACACGAATAACAAAGTTATTGTATTATACACGAGTAGAAATATAGAAAATGGAGTTGAAAGTGCCATGAGATATTTAGATCGTAAATCTTTTTAACGCTCAACTGGTTTCACGGATTTTTCTAATTTTCTAAAGTCAAGTGAGATATAAAAAACCCGGGGCTATACCGCAACTGTCTTGAATTGTAGATGTAATGGAGTTCCCCGCCACCTCCATACGCTGATGTCATGTGACAATATTCTTTGCGGCTAAAGGTAAGGCTGACACGGTTGAGTGAACGTGTCAAGAGACTGCCGAAACATTCAAGACTGTAAATTTATTCTGTCACGTTGTAGAGTGAATAGTTTGTATATAATCACGTGGCTGAATGGTTATGATTTTTATGTATCTGCGTAGACATAGAATTTTATTCTCCACTAAATTCGTGCGTTAGTGTCATGCAAGAAGTCATGGGCTTAGATTAGAGAAGAAATGAAATCCTTATTATTATTATTATTATTATTATTATTATTATTATTATTATTATTATTATTATTGTTATTATCATTATTATCATTGTTTCTCCTTCTCACAAGTTTTGTAGAGGTTCATGGATTCTTGCATAAGTAGCAGGCTTACAACCGGCAGCTATCCCTTCTTTTCAGCTATCTTCTACTTTGCTGATTATTGTGGCCGTGCCAAGAGTGTAAATCTTTTTTGTAACAGTTACTATTCTATTCTAGTATCCTATGCATTTTGATACTGATCCGAATAACTCAATAATAATTGGCACTATTTTCACCTTCTTCATTTTCTCTAGCCAGGCTATTTCATACTTGAGAGGTTTGTATCTATCTATCTTTTCGGCTTCCTTCTTGACTATTCATAGGTTAAAAAGGCATGCAGCATCAACTATATGGCATATGTGGTGCGCCTTGTCCACAACCACTAGGTCCGGCCTTTTATTATGATAATTATTATCATTTCTAATACTACTAGTAAAACAAATAATAATGATAGTAGGAGTTATTTTACAATTGGAAGTAGCAATAAATTTTGTTACAATAATGGATATTGTTAGTAACATTGGACTCAGCAATGATGCACGGAAAATTATATTTCTGTTTTCCGTATATCCCATTAGTTAAAGCTAGTTACTTCGTAGCAGAATTAGAAGTAGTAGTAGTAGTAGTAGTAGTAGTAGTAGTAGTAGTAGTAGTGGTAGTAGTAGTAGTAGTAATAGTAGTAGTAGTAGTAGCAGTAGGAGGGGAGTAGAAGAATAGTAAGAAACCACAGAAGCAGCTATAAAGTCATTGAATGTAAACGTTCATTAATGAATAATAAAGATTTTTTTTTCAAAGATTTTTATTTAAAAAAAATGAATTCTTTGCTAATTTCCCGCTTGCGTCAGGAGATATATTCTATTTGACTGTATGATCTGGCTTTCTATCTCTTGTAATAAACATCTAGGCATAATCATATTTGATATATCTATATCTATATATATATCTATATCTATATATATATATATCTATATATCTCTATCTATCTATCTATCTATCTATCTATCTATCTATCTATCTATCTATCTATCTATCTATCTATCTATCTATCTATCTATCTACATATATATATATATATATTTATATGTAGCATGTGTGTAAGAAAGCATCTTCATCATTTTTTTTCTTTTCGGCTAAGATATGAATCGGTTTATTTCTCTAACAACAATAGATGCCAGGCAACTGACATTAGTTTTTGGGGTTTGGGGGGTTTCTTTATTCTAAAGACAAATTAGAATACACTAGCTTTGTAGTAATACATTTATAAATGAAATATTACTCTGGTTTCTCTTAAATTTCTGCTTATATTTTCTTATCCTTAAAGACTTTTTTCTGAGAATATTCAGAATTCATTTGGAAAAAGAAATGTAGAAAATATCTTTGTTTATCAAGTCATATATTTTTATTATTACTGTCTGCAAAGTTTATAATGCAAGCTACTTAGATGGATACATGTTTTCTATTAACTTCCTTTCTTTGCCGTCTTACTTTTTCTTTTGTAATATCTGTTGCAAGACAGATAATGTGTTATTAGGAACTGAAAATAACAAACTAAATATCTATACGTATTTTATGAATTTATTTATGATTTAGATTCATAATCTAATTTAATATTAACTTTTGATAGTGTATATGTATACACAATATAGCCAGCCGACATTATTAAGCGAGTATGGCTCAGTATTATGTTCCATGCATTATGATTATTGTTTTAGGTACCAATGTTATCGAGAACAGATTTTGACATTCTCTATATCGTCACCAAAGAGACCCGGCAGAACAGCTAATTTTACGATGAGTGATAAGTGAGAGACAGAGAGAGGGAGCTGAGAATGATACAGGAACATGAAGTGGAGTACTTTGCTTAAGGTCGCAACTCGATCTCGAAACTATATGATCGTGAGGTGAACATCCTAACGACTTTTCATGTCTTCACTGTTATACGAAAAAGATATAATTAGGATGGTTGGACATAGCAAGCGTTTCCATTCAAATATCAAATATCGATAGAACATGCACCAGTTAAGTGAATAGGGATCACTTAATAGAACACACTACACAGTAAATATTCTTCTCTGCCCGAAATTTCTGGGGAGGATACCAGTCGACTAGATCGACCTAAGTATGCAACTGGTACTTAATTTATCGACCCTGAAATGATGAAAGGCAAAACAGACCTTGGTGGAATTTGAACTCAGAACGTAAAGACAGACGAAATACCGCTACGTATTTCGTCCGGCGTGCTAAAGTTTCTACCAGCTCGCCGCCTTACTCCACAGTAAATATTATGTCATGAACACGGTAAATATTATTTAGTATACTATGATAAGTAATAAAAGTTTTCAACAGAACTTGGGTGACACTGTTTCTTCGTAGTTTATTATAATCATTTACAAAAATTTCAAAATTTGGCGTGTAGAGAATCATTGAAATCGGTGAAGATTCATGGTTTCTGATTGTTTTATCAAATCTGGACAAAGGAATGCTACACACACACACACACACACACACACACACACACATTTATCGTTTAAATTTGTTTATGGTGACGTTTTGAATATGCAAATTAATCTCCTATTCCATTATGACAGGCACAGTTTAATGATAATGATTGGTGAAGCACTTTTTCGGGGTCGCATAAAAAAATCATCTGAGAAACCATTTCTCATCATTTTCGAATATAAATGAGACAACCCACATTTCTATCGAACTTCGTCTGGAGACCAAAATAGCATGGAGTTAAACCTTCGACCAAATGGTCTATTATAAAAAATAGTGCACCATATAAGAGAACATCACGAGTATGCGACCTATGGCTTGAAGAAACCTTGAAAATA
>NC_042998.1:67178954-67201454 GCF_006345805.1 Octopus sinensis | reverse complement strand
CATATATATATATGTGTGTGTGTGTGTGTGTGTGTGTGCGTGAGTGTATACATACACACTCGCACATCACATACAGGCACGCACACATTCATACACACGCGCACATACATGCATTTGAAAATATGTGTATGCGGAGACGCATGTGTGTACTTGAGTTTATGGAAATGCATTTGTGCCTCTGCATTCTCTTTCTATCTCTCTCACTCTCTCTTTCTATCCCTCTCCCTCCTCTCCCCTCCTCTCTCTCTCTCACTGCTATTGCAGCTCTCTCTTCACATTTCAATTTGTTTCTGTGCTACTAAGGCTACGTCTTTTAGATAAATATTAATCCGAACATCGATACTTGGTTTGCAGAAAGGAAAAATCAACTTTGTTCCTTCAAATGTTCTTGTCGTGTCTGCACAATTGTTCCTAAGAAGATTTTAGATAACGCTACGCTGATAAGTTGGCACTAAATTTCAAAGAATGTAAGAATTTCTCAAAGACAAGAGCAGCTCTTTAGTTATGTATATATTGAGATAAAAGTGTTAACAAGTAGATGTTCTCCACAAATTTAAATGAGAACTTATCGGAAGAAAAATTCTTGGACTCCAACCAAAAATTACAATTCGGTACTTATCTGGAATCTATTGACGTAAGTTAGTGATGTACATCAAATAAGGCAGTTCTGCATTTGTATTCTTTTTACTGTCGCTATTGTTTAGCACTAAATCAACTCCCGATCGAAGGGATATGTGATCAAAGCATCTTAGCCCGTCTTTTTTGTATATCAGATATTCATACGCTATATAATATTTTCCTCTAACTTACAGGACACTGGAGGTACTGGAAGGATTTTGCTAACATTTCTAGTAAACAAACCAACCTCGCAAAAGCAGCCATTATTGCATACTTCAGATATGCATATAAATATCCGGCAGACATACATACTTCTCAGTGGAGACGTTCCATTCATGTGAACGGGATTTGTTGTGCGATCGAACTGCACGTCACCCTCATCGAGTAACATTTTCTGAAGCTCCCCGTTAATCAATCTGTTATAAAAGATAATTGGTGACCGGGTTGCGTGCAGAAGCGTCCCATGTACGCACAAATGAACTCCAACATTCATCGCACACGCACACACACACACAAACACACACAATCACACACATGTATGTATGAGTGTATGAATGTAAATAAATATATAAATGCATATATATGTAGATGTCTGTATGTTATATGTATATATGAATACTGCAATTATTCGAGTTATTCCAGCCAGATATCTGACCTAAATGTATTTTTATCCACCATTCTAATAGTTCTTTCTGATTGACAGTGATGTTCTACCGGTGACGAAATCAGCCGAGAAATAGATATCGATGTATCCACTATTGCACTTAGTTGATATTCAATATTACCAACTAACAACAATTTAACTTGAAGGAAGTGTACCCTAATGGGCCTAAGTTCAGTAACTGAATATTATGTGTCGGCATATTTTCTTGATATTTTGTTGTTGTTATAATTATTATTATTACTATTATTATAATTATTAATATTATTATTATTATTATTATTATTATTATTATTATTATTATTATTATTATTATTATTATTATTATTATTATTATTATTATTATTATTGTTATTGTTGTTATTGTTATAATTGCTGTTGATATTATTATTATTGTTATTATTAATAATATCATTCATATGCACTCAACAGATAAGACATAGAAGGAAAAAATCCTAACATCCTTAAGAGCTCATCTGAACTGGCTTTTATGCCTATTTTCTCTATCCTACTGTTCAAATCTTTAGGAATAGTTCCCAATGCACCTACAACTACTGGGGTACAGTTTAACCGCACTTTCCATAGTCTCTATAATTCAATAGCTAGGATTTGTTTCATTACTATACTTCTTTTCTATACCTCTCACATTGACTTTTACATCATTCGATCTGGCACTCTCTACTACTACTACTACTACTACTACTACTACTGGCCTTCTAACATCTATTACTCCATCAGTCTGAATGTTAAAGTCCCACATCTTATATTTCTTACTTTGTAGTACTTTATTATTATTATGCTGATCATTATAATAATAACAATAATAATAATAACAATAATAATAATAATAATAATAATAATAATAATAATAATAATAATGATAATAATAATAATAATAATAATATTCGCAGATAAACCCAAGCTTTATAAAGGTAAATGAAAACCGAACAGAGTGATGTACAGAGTGTCCCAGAAAGATGTACACATTTCAAAACTCCTAAAGAATATCAGTTTAGGTGATAATATCTAAATTTTACATAATTATTTGCAGATGTCATTTGTTCATATATCTTGTTTCATTCTTCTATAACAGGTTTGTAAACAAACATGGCATCAAAAGCAAAGCATGATCAAATTGTCGCTTTGAAAATAGCTGGGTGAACAACAGGGATATAACAAAACAGTTGAATGTGTGTCGTTAAACTGTTCAATATATGGAAACGATATATGGAGACCGTTACTATCTCTAACAAGCCAACTACTAGTAGGAAACGATAGATTTGTGCCAAATAAACTATTGAAGCTGTGAAGAAGCGAATGAAGCGAAATTCCCGCTGGAGTGCAAGAAAAACTGCAAAATCCCTTGATGTTTTAAAATCGTCAATGCACAGGGTTTTCAAAATGGATTTAAAGCTAACTGCATATAAGAAACAATCCAGGCAGTTGATTTCAGCAGCTTCCCATAGGAAACGGTTCGACAGCGCTAAAACCATGTTAGCTGAGATGAAGCGCACCGCTAACAAAGTGTTGATCTGGCCGGACGAGATCTTCACCGTGGGGGCAGTTACCAACAGGAAGAATGACAGGCTTTCTGCAAGTAATGTAGTAGGAGTCGTTGATGCTGTCAGAAGCCAGCTTCAACTATGGTGTGGGTCACAGTTGCATCTGATAGATTCAAGTCACTCTTCATCTTCATACAGGCATCAACTCAACAGTGAATTTTATGTGCAAATGTTGGACGAAAAAGTGTTACCCTGTGTCGTAGAAACTTTTATTGACTATTACATCTTCATTCAAGCCCACACATCTACTTTGACACAGAGATGGTCCAGACAGCAAGATGGTATCACTGACCCTTTTTTCTTCTTTGTAAAGCCACACTTAGAAAACTGATACTACCTGTGGTCTCAATACACTGAACAAAACATTACGAGAATTGATTCATTCTAGAGAGCAATCACGAGGAAATAAAATAAATAGCCTGTGCTTTGAAGTAAACTTGATTTCTATTTCTAGCTAATTGAATAGTCACAAAGTACTTTCTTACATGACCCATGCATAGACGTGCACGCGTAAACAACATAGGCGTACGTGAGGAAGAAGTTTGCTTCGCAAAAATTCGATTACAAGTTCACTCTATCAACTTCAAGCCAGAAGAAAATGTATTTCATTGCAGACTCAGATTGGCCAAATCTTTTTTATCATGATTTGATAGACGGTGTGTAGCAAAAGACCTGATGGATAATTATGTTGAGTAAACACCACTTCTAAAGTCAAGGAAAAGATCTATTGATTTGATTAAGCTAATCAACTATAAAGAGTTAAAATTGAAATTCTTCATGTGAGAGAATATGAAATTGAAATAAGGTGAAGTTAATAATAATAATGTCAATTTTTACTGCGATCAAACTCAATGAGTGTTTGAATATTTTATATATAAAATATCGTTCATTCTTTATTAGAATTATGAGTAAATAAGCACACCTTAGTCTAACTATATACCAAGAATAACTGCCAAATTTCTAGTATAAAAACGTGACACCATAAAAGTGGAAGAACGTGTCAGAGAGGAAAATGCACCAGTGTCAATGTTGGGAACACTTTGATTACAGCCTTCTTGACCAGAAGTCACCGTGAGTTCAAATGATATATATAGTATTATGTAAGTATGTATGTAATTATGTATGTATCTCTCTCTCTCTCTCTGTATATATATATATGAAAACATTAACAAAATAAATTCATCCTACTAAGTATGTAGACATAAGAATTACTGCTAAATTATAAAATAAAATAGCTATTCGAAATTTTAAATATTACGGGTAATAGGGTAATATATAATGTTTTCCTTACTTCAAGATGATTGACTTTGAGCTCTAGCTCAATTATTGGCCGTTTATTTCATGTTGCTCCAGCTTAGTCAGCAAATGTGTATACAGGTAAGTGTTGTCTCTCTCCCTCGATCTCTCTATATGTCATATTCTTCCGGTAGGTGAAGAGTTTGAAGGCTCAGCGCGTGTTGTTTTCTGCTAGTATTGTGTGGACGCCCCCCCCCCAGACGATGAAGTAGGCTAGCCCAATACGTAGATATAGAAGGAGAAGTCTAGACGTCAAGGTAGACTAGAACAGAGTAGAGTGGAGTGGAGTTGAGTAGTAGAAGCATCCAAAACGTGCGACATAACAGCTAGCGATTTCAAGCACATCAATAAAAATTAACATAACCTTGATACGTATTATGATGTCATCCTGTTTTCGGAGTGAGTGTCGTAGCTTCGGTTTATTTCTTATAGTAATTTGGGAGCGGATAGATTATATAGACGGTTTAGTTACAAACAGAAAGACAAATTCCATGTTACCTTTAACTGCACAGTTATATGGTTAAGTATTTCATTTCCATCCATATTACATAAATGCTTTGATACGTTAAAGTCACAATGCATTTCCGATCTCTAATAGCTGTTATGATACATTTCAAAGCAATTTCTTATTGGTTTCAAATGTTTTATTGCTACATGACTTACATGTTTACACTTATACCCTTTGCTATGTATTAAATTTTAATCTCGTGCAATTTCGAATGAGAAAAATTCATGTCAAATGTGAAATGTTAAGATGAAATATTATTATCAAAATCCTGAGAAAGTATTTAATGTTTTTCCGTGAGTAGCGAAGAAATTGGGTATGATCATCAGAATGAAGATGGGGTAGAGCCTACAAGTCAATGATTCTAACTGAAGACAGTGGAAGCTAGAAGCTAATGTTAGAGAAGACAACTGACTAAGTCTTTTACTTCAAAACACACATCCACGGTACCACGCAATGGTTTTGAACCGAAAACTGCACAGTAATGTGGCAAAGCTTTTCACTTCCCACCCATACTTACTTAGAAGTTTTGCCACGTTAAAGTCATACTGCATTTCCGATCTTTAATGGCTGTTATGATACATTTCAAAGCCATTTCTCGTTGGTTTCAAATGTTTTATTGCTACATGACTTACACATTTACACTTACCCCTTTGCTACGTACACCAAACCGTTAAATTTTAATCTCGTGCGATTTCGAAAGAGAAAAATTCATGTCAAATGTGAAATGTTAAGATGAAATGTTATTATCAAAATCCTGAGAAAGTATTACAACTTGAAATAATTCATATGGAAGATTTGTCTGTATAAACGTATTGGCAAATATCCATATACCCTTTAGGTTTTGGAGATAAGCCCTTAGACGTTGTCAAGGAAAGTTCACATGTTGATGTTTCCGCCGGTAAAATGAAAGCAACGTTATTACTAACACCGGAGATATTGGATCACTTGAGAAAGCGAATATTGTTTGATTTACACATCGTACAGAGTTGATAGGTTCAATGAAGTTTCACAGACCGTTATCAGTCAAAATCTCTCTCAGTACGTATTTCATTTCATCTTTCCCTTCCAGATTGTCCTCTATCACCTTTCCCCCAGATATCCGGTATAGCCTGACCACCAATAAAGCCTTCCATCTGTCCAATAAGATAAGTTATTGATTTTTCTGTCCTGTATCTTCAATTACTGGCTTCTTTCCGACTTTACGCCCAAACATAGGTTTCAGTTAAAAGTAAACTTCGACTAAACGTTTATTACATCGCAATAATTACTTAGACCTCACAGGTCAAACTCGATGTATCTCTTCTTACATCCATGGACAGTATTGATTTCAAGTAATCAAAATATTAATAAGATTTCCCCCACCGTCATTTTTGGCAAGGAACTAAAATATGTTAACCTTTGTAAGAATGCCCCCGGAAATTGACATTACGATATTTAAAACAAAAAATAAATAAATGAATAAATAAATATATCTGTTCTTTTATTGCAATGATTTGCGTGAGAGTAAAATCTCAGGTATATCTTATATATTTAAATTTTCATGTAAAAAGTACATCGCAACATCAATCGTTATATTTTTGCTCCTAGAATTTTTTGCATTTCAATTGCTAACATTCTCTTTTAATTATATCAAATATAATTAAATATAATTAATGTCTTAAATATAATTAGAAGAAAATGTTAGCAATTGAAATGCAATATATATAATATATATATATATAATATAATATATATATATATATATATGTGAAGAGAGAGAGAGAGAGAGAGAGAGAGAAAGAGAGAGAGAGAGAGAGAGAGAGAGAGATTAATTATTTCTATTTCCTTTTTGAAATTACTTAATTCTAATTAAATATTTTAAATGACCCGATATGGCTACATACATTGGTTTTGTTTTTCTTTTCCTTTAATATATTCCTGCTGACTTGGTGGCCTACTACGGATCACTAGCTCTAGCCTAAGTTTTGAACTTGGACCCTAACAAATGACCAATTATATCACTTACGCAGCGTACCTATTCGTTTAGATCACCAGTGAACTAAACCCCTCATATTCTTTATAAATATATATATATATATATATAGTTATCGCCATACTATTATGGCATTCTTATAAAAATAAGAATAAAGCTGTCCGTTTATTAGCTCCATGAGGCCATCGCCTTAAGTTAGCTATTTGATACACAAACTGTATCCATATAACCTTCGAACAAGGGAGGTCAGTCGCTCCACACTACTTGATCGACAGCTATTTTAGAGACACTTAGTAATTTTAATATTTCTATTATATATATATTATATATATATATATATATATGATATGCATATATGTATACATATATATATACAAACATATATAATATACATACACACACACGCAGCTATATATATATATATATATATATATATATATATATATATGTGCGTGTGTGTATGTGTGTGTGTATATATGTGTGTGTGTGTGTGTGTGTGTGTGTGTGTGTGTGTGTATGGCTGTGAAGGCAAATTACAAAATCGGATAAATACCTATCGGAAAGAAACTGTACAGCAAACGTGTGTACCCACCTTACGTTCGAGAATTCCTTTATCTTTTGTAGAATATCGACTCACTCTAGGACTCTAACATTGTTTACAAAATGTTCTCACATGTATACTATGTATGCATGAATGTATGCATGTATGTATGTGCGTATATACATATGTTTGTGTGTACACACACACACACACACACAAATATATGAAAAGTTTGTAAAATATATAGATTACAGTGAAATAAATACATTCGTATGATATAAAATACGATGTTGCTGTATGTGTATTTTATGTAGAAAGCTTTAATTCGATATGATTTTATTTGCTGGATGTGTATGATTAGATGCTTTGTTGTAACAATAGGTTGTAAATGAGGCAAAGAATCTCATGAGCGTTGGACAAATCCTCGAGTCTTTGAACTGTTCTCAATTGCCAGTTGGTAATTGTATCGGATCTTCTATAGGCGGTGATAATGTTAATCAATGAAGATTCCATTTTATATTATCTGGTATTTGATATACCTGTATTCTTCTGTTGTGCATAACTGTGCAATGGCCACTCTGGGTTATTTTTAAGCTGAGAAAATTATTTTTGTTTCATTTGTCCTAAACACACCTCAGTAATTATTTTTAAGGTTGTTTCTATAAATATTCTATAGAAACTTCTATAGAATATCTGTAGACACGACCTTAAAAATAATGTAAGAATCACTGTTGACGTAGTGGGACGTGTTACCGACTTATAAAAACATTTAATATATTTATAGCATATTGTGTTTGCATAGCGAAGTGTCACGTACCTACAGACCTTTAATACCTCACTAAAATAAGGAATTTTCGTGAATGCCACAAACATGGGTAAATGGACCAACCAAATGCTCTTCAGCATAGCAATATCAGTGTTCATTGTGGGTATCCAGAGAATTTTAATGTATCATATAAGGAGACCTACGCGTACGAGAGTCAGCTATATAACTGGCACATTGAATACGCAGGTTTTGCTAATATTAGCAAAGCCATACACTAAAGGTAACTTTACGATGTCGATTTCCGTTTATTTTATGAGTTAGCTTTTAACACATAGTTCGCATCTATATGAAGCATACTTGAATGCAACTGACTTCAACTCTTTTCAGCTGACGTAGCAGAAAGTATAGAATGTGTAGTCTAGAACAGCCCCTCTAAAAGGTTGATGGTTTATTGCTTTGTAAGAAATTTGGAGTTTGGTCAATAAAAACGGAGAAAGCTAAGCTAAAGGATCAATCCATTCGGTATTAAATCACTAGCGGGTTCACACCATATTCACGAAACAGCCTTTATGGTTCATTAATAACAAGCAAAAAACAGACTGTTAATAAGTAAGAACGCAATAGAAAGTAGTGACAATGTTGATGACGATGACGATGACAACGACAACGAAGCTAGCAATCACGATGTCGACGACGACGAACGGCAAAGTTGAGGACGATGACAAGGATGATAAATAAGACAGAGGAAGAAAACTAGGCAAGAAAATGGAGAAAGAGATAAAAGAGGAAGGGGAGAAATATGAAAGAGGAGAGAAAGATATTGAAAGCAAATGAAAGCAGAGAAAGAAAAGAAAAGATGGGAAATAGGAAAAAGAGATTAAAAAATGAAAAGAAAAACATAATTTAAAATGGAAGCAGTAAAATACATCAAACTGTGGTAGAGTTGACACAGACTACTAAAGCTATATATATATATATATATATATACATAAAAAGAAAACGCAGAAAAAAAGAAGTATCTGAACAACAGGTTTTGAAATAAGGAGAAGAAACGTTAAAAATCGCCGTGGGAAATGTTCCGATAATAATACTCTTCAAAGTATCCTCATTGCATTTACGTCGAGGTTTGAAACTTTCATTTTATAGCAAATGTAATGGACATCGCTACAATTACGTAACAATGGATTATAAATGCACTTCAATTTGTCACGAAATTCTAATGGAGGATAAGATATGCGGGAAAGTATATAACAAAGTGTGCGTGCGTGTGTGTGTATATGGTGGTGTTGGGGCAATTGATAGACGTATTTAGTCGTAAAATATGAAAGGAAAAAAATTACTATTATTTTTTTTTTGTTTAATGTAGAAAAATCTCGTACATCATATATAGAATATATGGAAATATAATACAAATGTAAATTTGGTGGTGTTCATATATATGAATGTATGTGGAGACATCTGTGAGTGTGTGTCTGTGCGCTTGTGCGTGTGTGTGTGTGTGAGTATATGTGTGTGTGTATGTGTTGAAGTGAAATAAGAATATATTTAAAGCAACGTATAAAATACGTTTGTAAAATTTGAAACACACGCATATACTTATGTGTCTGTGCCTGCATTATTTTTTATACGATAAGAATCCATACTATTCTCCTTAGCAAGTAGCATTTTTTAGGAATATAATTTACAGAATTCATATTTTCTACGACGTCTCACTATTTTTCTTTCACTCTCTCTTTCTCTCAGCAGACACTTGCATGAATGCTTACGCACAAATATATATATATATCTATATATACATAAACACATCCCCACGCTCTTTAATACGTTAACGATACTCAAAGTATTATATATCTGATGACATTACCTTTGAGGTCTCGCATGTGAAGGCTCATTTAGACGATTCCAATATCACAGCAGTAGCAAAACTTCAAGTCGTCTTTAACGGATTTGTAATAAATACTACATGTATTCGGGATTTATTCAGTCAATGTTGTTCTGTCTATATATATATATATATATATATATATATATATATATATATATATATATATATATATATGTGTGTGTGTGTGTGTGTGTGTGTATATATATAGATCTAGTGAGAATTTACCAAAAAAACCCCAAAAAAGACGAAGACGGGTGTGCAAACAACAAACAGATGTATCAGTTTAACGCTCGGGAAGTGAGAAAGACTTGCTTTTCAAACCTACGCTCTTCCACAGAAAGGAACACAGAAATAAACAGGGAGAAAAAATAGAAAAAGGTTTAGTGGCTAGTGATCTATCATGGCGAAATGTGTGTATATATATATATATATATATATAATTTAATAAGGGTAGAAATTGATATTAATCAATTAAAACCAGTGGCCTAGCATATTAAAAACAATACGAAGATTAATATATTTTTACATACAAAATTTAAAGGACTGACCACTAAAAGTGGATGGTCATATATATATATATATATATATATATATAATATATGTATATATCATAGTACGCTTTAATGCAGTATACTTTTTCAGTTTATCAGATATTTCTGACATAGTGTCCGAATAAACAGTCCTCTCCTATTTTGGCCTTGTGTTATTACATTATTATTCAATGAGGGATAAGCTAGATTGTTATTAACATGAATCATATATACTAAGAAAATCATTACAAAACGAATTATTGATATTCCGCTTGTATTTAATTCGAATGCATTAAATACGCGTTTGAAGTTGTTATCCAAACAAGTTGTTTACGTAATCACTTGAACGTAAGTATTAGATTATAAAGACACTGTATATAGATACATACATATACATAAACATGCGTGTATGTGCTTGTGTGGGAGTGAGTGTGTATGCGTGTGTGCATGTGTCTGTGTGTGCACGAAAATTGCTATCTCGGATGAGAGAGCATAACGGTTAACCGAAGCTTAGAACTCCATGTAAATTGATGTATATCCGAATTACAATCAAGTATTGAACATAATTTGTCCACCCATTTTCTTTCGGCATTACATACATTTGAACAATTTTCGAGTGCTGTATCCTAGTGCAGAATAGACAAGGGATTTAGTTAATCGTTTTCAGAATCTGTGATGTTATAATAAAAAGATAAACTAAATCTCCTGTTTATTCTGCTTTTGGATATATATATATGTATATATATAAATGTATATATATGTATGTATATATATATACATGTGTGTGTATGTGTGCGCGTGTGTATATATATGTGTGTGTATATGTATGTAAGTATGTACGTATATGCATCTTTTTATCTATCTATTTATATCTCTTTCTCTCTCTCTATAAATATATATGTATATGTATGTATACATACATATATACATAATATATATTTATGTATTTATGTATGTATATATGTATGCATGTATGTATGTGTGTATGTATGTATTATAAAGCAAACGTGTAACGTCTGTTCGTAGAGTGTAATGTTAGGGACTCCTTCATTTTGGTGTTCTTCTCCTACTCAGTTTTCCTCCTCCTCCTTCTTTTTCTTCATATCCTTCCTTTTGATTCCCGTTCTGCATAATCTCCACTCCCACTTACTCATCCCATAACCGCACTTTTATTTTTTTATGTTGTTTGCTCCCATCCAATATAAGTCAAAAGACAAGATTTGTCACAATATCACAGCACACTTTTGATGCAAGTCTTATGAAGTGCCTCTCTAATGTCTAAAACTGCAAACGCTACGTAAATGTCACTTCCAATGTTTGCGTTAAGGGACGTTGCAAATAGTGTTGATACAGAGACAATAGTATTGAATCATTAAAGATGTGTTAAGGATGTGGTATACGAGTGTTGCCTCCGATATACGAGTGTTGCCTCCGTTAGTTTAAGGTTGTTAATTCAAGGCCAGCTCCTATCTTCGTCGTGGATTGAATTTGGTTGCCGCTGATAGACCCATGGCATGTGCCGCGAGAGTGCGTTTGTCGGACTGCTATGAATGGTAGTATATGTTACTGGGAGGCATTTAAATGCGATTGGTCTTCTATTTCTTTGTGTCTTTGATCTGTTCGTCATGGTTGGCTACACATTTGAATTTCTTAAGAAGACCTTTAGTCTTCAGTAGTTGGATACATACTCACATACACACTACAGAGCCTCATATATACACTCTGACGCACAACCTATATATATATATATATTATATATATATATATATTATATATATACACAAGCACTTACGTATACATTCATACATACAAATATATACATCCCCGTACATACGAGTATATATATACCCACATACTCATAGATAAGTAAACCTAATGCACTCCTACTCTCTCACACACGCATATACACAAACAAATAGACACTTTCATAGACTGCAGACACGTGTGTGGGCACCTATACCTCATACATATAAATAGAGAGACGTGCACAATCGGATTAAGAGTTTACTGAATTATTATTACTTATTATTTATAATACTAAAATTTTTACCTGAGGAAACAAAAACAAGTTCTCATGCAAACAGTTGCAATATCAAATACTTCTATTTTTGGAGATCTACGTTGCCTCAAAACAATTACACCGGTCTCCTTCTTCTTGACTCCAATTTCTTCAATTCTCTCTCTCTCTCTCTCTCTCTCTTCTCTCTCTCTATATATATATATATATATATATATATATATATATATATATTAGAGGGTGTCTGGGTGGGTGTAAATGTGTTTGTGACTAAATAGTTAACTTTTACGTCAAACAATATTTACCATTGTCCTGGCTGACCCACGCCTTAGTATTAAAGCTAGTTTGACAGAACCTGTGTAGAGCCCATCAGATGGATTGTGCTTTTATATCAAAGTTATAGCTTTATGTCACGCAATGGGTTGCAATGAATCTATATAAAATTTAAGGATACTCATATCTCTGGAACATTCAGCCACATGTATGCTAATTCATTGAACATCTAGTTCATTTCATCGAACGATTGAATTTACCACGCGGAAACCGATGGTTGATCATTTTTAGGTTGTTTGGATTTTTTTTTATTTATAAATCGGTGGACTATATTATCATCAGCCAAAAAACCTGAAGACTCGGCTTTTTCCGAATGCAGTTCCTTAAAATATTTGTTTGGCATCGATCTAGACACTCCTTTGTCAGAGTGACTGTCAGGAATGCAGTGAACCAGTGACTGAAATCCTGTAAATAACGAGGCTTTTGTTCTCTAACTGCGATAAAGAGATAAAAATAAATAATTAAACAGAATAAAATATCTATTCAATGCTTGAAACTATAGAACGCAGGAAAATTAGATTTTTGTTCCCTAAATAATTACCTAAAGTAATTAATCAAACATCATTATTTCAGTATTAGAATAACAACAAGAGCGTTCTTTTTGTTTTGTTATTTTAATGTTTTTGCTTGTGTGATGCAATCTGTCGTATCATTTAAAAACTAATAGAAAAAAGAACCGCAAACAAATGCAAATATAAATAGTTTGACATATTAAACTGACATATTGATTTACGTTTTACGATACTTTAGGCACCAGGCTTAGAAAAGTAGGTAAATGGGATGTTCTATACCGCATGCCTTTCTATATTTCATTAAAGTGTTTAGACTCTGTACGCTAGGTTTATAGCACTACGGCTACAATTCTCATATAGTTCTGCATAAAATAAATATAAATAATTGATAGTCTGGTGGTATTCAAATGAAACAGAATATATGTATGATGTTTGATTACTCTAACATCTTATTGACTTAATCTCAAATATTGTTCCAGTTAGTCGTTCTTTTGGGAGTTGCCGGAGTCTGGAATGCATCGTAAATGAAGCAATAAAATGTATGCTACATATCTACGTGGTTTATGTGACGTCTGTCTGCTTACTGGAATAAATGGCTCCGTGTGTTATTGCTAATGCGTGCCCGCCGCTCCGGTTTTATAACAATCTCTTAATAGGTCTCGCGTGCGTCTATGTATTTCAGTATATATGAATCGTATCCTTACCTAGATGTTATTGATGTTGTTCATTAAATATATCAATTATACGCACAAGTTCTAATACTAGCCATTATGTGATGTCAGTTAATGAACATCTAAATTAACAAGAGTAGAGAGAGACTTCTCTCTCAGATTCTCTGGAAATATATCTGATAGCAGTTATATTTTCCGTTGACATACAATTGATAGTACAATACAATTGAATTTCAATGCAGATATATGCACTATTTTCATATACATAGTATTTGAAATTTTGTGATATCATTTTCTAGTATCAGCCTCGCAGGGGCTTTTGATGAAGTTATTAAGTCGTAGACTTTGTAATATGCCGTTCTGGAGTCTTTAATGTCTAAACTCGCTATTCATCAACATCATTGAATTATTGCCTTAGTCTATCAGGCATGTGTTCAAGAACAAGTTATAAGATAATTTAATCGTAATTACCTTCACTTAATGAAATCAATGCCTCAAGAATGCAATTAAATTTCATTATATAAAAAATCAATGTAAAGAATATGTTGCACGTGAGTATAGCCAAACTCGGTGGTTCATAGGGAGACTCTAGAAATTCAAGTGATTATATACTTTTGATAGAATAAGTTATATATCAAGTGAACACTGAACGGAAGTAGATTACATATCACGTCCGAGTCCACGTCTTTCTTACTCACACAAAGGACATATGTTAGTTATTAGGGCTGATTTATATGTCTGGCAAATCGCATTTCGAGATACTTCGAAGTATGTGGCGATGGAAATTAAAACTGAAGTTCGAGACATACAAGGGTGAACATCATAAAATATGATCATTATATCTATTATTAGAATGACTAAATTTTATTTCGGTCTTGGGAAGGCAACATGAATGCATTTGGGAAATGGTAAATATATATTCACAAAATACATACAGATACACACATAAACACTGATGCATACATGTATGTATGTACTTGGTTATTTTCATATATGTCTGTATTTTATATATTCATCTGCCATGTGCTCCACAATAACATTAGAAACTTACAATAACGAGGCCAAAGGTGAGTATTTCCCGACTGAATTTCCATTAGTTCTTGACTTTTTTAATATTAATATTGATTACAAGTTTTTCAGATTCCACTTTTTATATAAACTGGTTGATAATCACCATCAAACTCACCAGTAGCATTTTTTATGATATAGAAAGCTATAAATGATAATGGTATAGATAAACATTCCAAACATTCTATGTAAACTTGCCTTTTTAATCTCTACCCCTCTGTCTCACTCTCTGTGTATGTGTTTATATCCATATACACATGTTTCTATGTATGTATGTATGTATGTATGTATGTATGTATGTATGTATGTATGTATGTATGTATGTATTAAACCACAGTAGACACTTTTACAATGTTTTCTCAAACTTTTCAAAAATGTTAAAAGAAATTATAAGATAAAGCAGATCAGTTACTAGAAATTACAGGCCTATCTCTCTAACCTCACAAGTTAGGAAGGTCTCAGAACTCATAGTCAGAAGGAGAGTGTTCACGTTCCTGAAGGAAAATAACTTACTCACAAACATGTAACGTGGCTTCTGCTAAGCTGCTTCACTCAACTACTACAGCATTCAGCATTTTGACTTTGACAAAGTTGATCATAGGAAGGTGTCACAAACTGCATGACGTTCGTATCGCTAGGAAACGTGGAGAGTTGTTGCATGACTTTTTAATTGACAGAATTTAGACAGTTGCAGTCAATAGCGCTCTCTCTCAGGATATATCAGTTCACAGCGTGGTCCATGTACTGGGAACATTATTTTGAGTGGTGGCTCGCCTCCTGATTTCAGCACGACGTGTATTTATAGTGAGTGTATAATGATATGTGGAAATTGACGACTTAAAGTCTGTTATCACCATATTGGAATGGAAATAATTATATATATATATATATATATATATATATTATATATATATATATATATATATATATTATATATATATATATATATATATATATATATACATATATATATATATATATACACGGTGAGCTTCTTTCCGTTTACGCCTACTAATTCACTTGCAAGGCTTTGGTTGGCCCGATTGTATATTAGTAGACACTTGCCCAAGGTGCCACCCAGTTGGACTGAACCTGGAATCATGTGGTTGGGAAGTAAGCGTCTTACCACATAGCCACGCCTGGGCTTATATTTGTTTAATTAATACAAGTCTAATTTCTTAACATATGCTAAATAGTTTCATGCTATGTATTTGTATATCTGAAAACAAAAATATGAAGATACGTTTTTACAAAAAAAAATCTTTTCGAATTATAGTTTAAACAAAAAATATTGATGGACATTTTCATAAGGCGAGTGTGACATATATAACACAAGTAGAAAAGAGGGAAGAAGCTAATGGGATCACATGTTACTTCTAATCTTTTGCACAGAAAAACTGCTTTAATATATGTATTTGTTGCGCGTTGCAGCTAAAATTTAAAAAAATCATCATGTATATGTAACCTAATGAAGTTCATAAGATAATTGTTTATTCTTTTGTTATCCTCTTTCTTATCTACACACACACACACATACATACACAAACACATACACATGTACACATCTATACAAACACTCCTCCATTCATGAATATAAATATATACATACATGCTTCCACTATGCATACAGGAGACAGGGTATGTCAGCATACATTTATTTACAAAATAATACACAAGAAAGACAGCATAAATATATTAACTGCTATATTTTTTTTTATCCAGTCAGATCAGTTGTTGGTATTCATTACACTTTTGTTATTATTTAGTAAACAATTGTTTTGATGTCACCGACTGCAAGAATACTATGCGTATATTGCCAGTGTGCAGAGTTAACTGAAGCATATTGCATTGAGCGTTGCTTTATATTTGTTAATAAAAGTTATTTCTTTATTGTTCTGTTGCTGTTCCGTCGTTCACTCGTTACACTGGTAGAAACGGAAGACCTGTCCTCTACAATTATCTCTATGTTCACTCATCTGCTTGTCCGGTGTAGTGTTCTCAGCAAAAGTTATATTTTATAATGTAGGTTAAGTTGTCCGAATCGCAGCAAAATTTGTTTTTATTTGTGAAGAGCCCTCTTTGAAGTAGAATTCAAGAACTGCCAATTGGTATCTACGCGCTCTGCAGTTTGTTCGGTTACATTTAATTACTTTAGAGTCTACCATTTCTATATGTAGACCAGCATTGGTCAGTTTATATTCAATTGATTTTGTTTGCCTCTTACTTTTTATAATTGAATGTATGTCCAAAACTTTTCTCATTTTTCTTTTCACTCTGTAGTAATATTGGTAAATATTAGACTGGTATTCGTAAAAATTTCGGGATTTTTGAGATTAAAATTTGAAATATAAGGAATAGTATATTTTATTCCTTTTCAGATTCTGTTGCTCTAAGGTGTTAAATTGTTTAGCTCTCTTATTTCCGAATTAAATCATTTTATGTGGGTTTTTTCTCTCTTCAGAATGTTTTCATTTCGTCTAATTTTTGGTTCCCTGTTTCAAGTTTTGAAACAATTGAGCATATTCGTTTCAAAAGTTTGAACGAAATGTTACTTTGAATGCTCTTACGGTGACATAGTGTAAAGAGGAAGAAGTGTTTTGAAAAGTATATGACCGTTTGCATGAAACTAAGAAACCTTTTCTAGTTGTCTTTAAACAAAGACCAGACCCTTCACCAAATCTTCAGAGATTTGTAGTTTATTTTCCATTCATGGTATCCCTTAACCAAGTTGGCATATGTCAGAGCAACTTTACATTCCATAACCTGCTATGACTTTTGCCGAGAGGCTTTCTACGAACATAATGAATTAGAGATTAACTAATGAAAATGAATTAGAGACTAACTATAATAAATTCTTTACCTATGCATTCTGGTATTTAATAAGAACATGAGTCTCATTACTATTCTGTTGCTTGGATTCTATAATTATGAGGATTGTTGTTTTGGAGGTTTACAACGTCAGGTTTTACATGTGGGTGTTTTTGTTTAATGTAATCTGTACATGGTTGAGTATATCCAAATCATGTATAAATCTCTGTATATACTTGCGAAAATGCTTTAGTAGAATGTCTAGGAAATTACCACAATTATGTATTTCGCACGGCCGACCTGCTGTAATGAGTCTCAGTTCATGATTCGTTGGAAGTGAGCTATTCACAGAATTGGTATTGTTCTTTCACATATTTCTTTATTAGTTTATTCCTTTGTCTTTTATATAGTCCACAGAAGTTGCTTGTTCTATATTTGAAGTTTGTGAGATAATCCAGTTCTTATCGGTCAAAGAATTTTCGTATGCGTGTAGTCCGCAGATAAGTACATTCATTATGTTCGTAGGCTTGTTATCTTTGTTTTCTTCATAGTAAATATTATCTTGTAGCTTATCCAATACTAAATACTGTATTTCTGTATCCATAATATCAACTGAACTTTCTTTGTCAGTTTCCTTAATAATCGCATTTTTGTTAAATTGCAGAACTGCTAACTGGGTCCATTGTTGTCTACTGAAGTTAGATTTTATTTGTCTTGTTTTCTGTTCTTCTATGGGGATGTTTGAAATACGCTCGCAGAATTCATATGTGTGTGTGTGTGGGTGGGTGCGTGAGTGCGTGTGTGTGTACCTAGATGCATATATACATATGACTCTGATAAATCTTTATTTTATTCCTATTATCGCACCCAGTGCATGTCACCCTATTCATATCAGTGCTTTTATTTGTATGCGTTTGTGTGCTAACGTATTTATTTTCAAAATGTCTTTTCCTTTCTTTATTTGTTCGATAACAACACTTCTTAAGTATCTTTTTTTTCTATCAGTCTTGATAGATTACATCACTTTCTTCTCTGGAAATTGTGTCAAGTAAATAGATGCTGCCTCAAGTCAGCAACACAATAGCAATGCAAAAATCCATTGGTAATGGTGAATAGAAATTACATTTCTATTTACAAAATATATAAAGTTCTACTGTCTCTGCACAATAGTGATGTAATGTCATAGCAAGAAAACTCCACGGATGTATTGAGTCAATGGTGAGAAAATTTGATTAAAACTACCAACAAGGAAATGAGTTGAAAAGACCCGTGATATATAGAACGAGTGACTTACATATTTTCATAATACGAAGCCTACGGTTAGATTTTTTGCAGACATACATGTCGAGAGAGAAATGATGGAACTATTGTCTTAATAGTAAGAATTTATATCATAGTTGCCTTGATTATCCTCGTCGTCACCATCATCATGATCATCATCATCATCATTATGACCATCATCTTCACTATTTTCTGTATCAGCAAAGACAGCGACAGCAGAAGTGTCCTTATTACCATCATCATCATAACCCTCATCATAATCATCATCATCTATTAGTTACTTTCTGAATGCAAATAACACCAAGGGCAATTTTACCCTTCATCTTTCCAATATCTATAAAATATAATGCCAGTTAAATGCTAGGATCTAGGAAATCGGCTGTTCCCAGTGAAAGTGTTGGCCTTGTACTAAAATATAAAACTGTTATTATTATTATTATTATTGTTATTATTACTTTTTTTTTCTTCTTTCAAATTTGCTTCCATTTCTTGCCGAGTGTCTTCCCGACTCCTAGGGCAAAGAAACTCATAGTATTCATTGGTAGGCCATTAAACCAAACTCAATAGTTCGTTCATTTTTTTTTTTAAGTTTAATTAAAATACATGAGCAGCAACAGTTCTCACATCGACAATGCTCTTCTCAATACGTGTGATGTACCAGTTATGACAATCTTTTGCACTTCTTTCAGGGATGGTAAGCCAGGGATCATTCTCATATAATTTTCGGTTCCCTTCTTGATCATTCCTAGTGCTCCTGCGATCACTGGTATTGTAACCGCCTTGAGATGCCACATTTTCTCAATTTCAATGAGTAGGTCTTTATATTTTCTGAGCTTGTCAAACTCTTTCGCTGAGATATTATGATCACAGGGGATGCTCATGTCGATCAATTATTATTATTATTATTATTATTATTATTATTATTATTATTATTATATTATTATTATTATTATTATTATTATTATTATTATTATTATTATTATTATTATTATTATTATTATTATTTGCTGTTATGTACATTTAAAAATACTTTTGATAATATTCTCGAATCAAAATGTTTTTGGAATTTCATATTTTTCTTAGATGAGCAGTTCCCATGAGCACAATTATTATAATTATTATCATTTTTGTTATTATTGTTGTTGTTGTTGTTACTATTAGTATATGTTTGACTTCTGCTTTGTATTTGTACAAGTTGACTCGAAGTCTCACCCAGAGACCACAAGAGACATGTTAGAAGTTCATGTTGGTGTTATGCCAAGGGTATCATATATTTGGTTTTGTACATAGTGTTGTTCTAGAGAATGTTTAAGAAACCATTAGAAAATTTCTTTTGTTTAATTTGAGATTACACAGACAGTATTTCACTTAGGATGTGGGCAGTTCTCATGAGCTCTATCTTTTGAATTTCTGCTATTTTGAGATTTCCTGGAATCTGAGACAGGTAGGACTCAGTCCCTTTTGCTATCATTCCTAAGGCTCTTATGACAACAGGTATTGTTTTAGTCTTGAGGTTCCACATTTTGCCAATTTCTATTTCAGGATCTTTTTAGTGGGTCTTGACAGATACAATTATATCGATTGAAACAGTCATATCCCTGAGGAGGCATGATTTTTGTCTGAAGTCTTTCAATATAATGTCTGGCCTATTCGCATCAATCTTTCTATCAATTTGAATGGTGAAGTTCCAGAGGAGTGAGATGTGATAATTTTCAAACACTGGAAGTGGTTTGTGTTCCCACCGGTTTTTATCATGGGGCAGGTCCAGGTTTTTGCAAGTGAATATATTGTAGTTTCTTGTAGGTAGGCATTGAACCGGGGCTGCTATGATAAACACCTCTGTTTCTGATTTTAAGCCAGAAGTCATTAACCATTGATGGGTAAGGGCTTTGTCAACATCGGCACTATTAGTTCTCTTTAAGTATTTGACATTGAGAGGTTTTTCTTGCCATTTATCAATAAGTTTTAGCAGTTTTAGCACGGGTCTTCATACGCTTAGACTCTCCTGTGCCTGTTTCCAGCACGTCTAATTTTTGGAACTTGTTGTATTTGGAATTCCCTTAGATTTTCTTTTGCCTGTTTTGTTGCTGAGTATGATGCTTTCTTATTTTCATGCTTTGAGACAAGTTTTTAACAATTAGTGTCTAGGCCAGTTGTTGTAATCTTCATTGTCAATTCCAGGTGTAAAAATTTACGGCCACCCTCCTTTCTTGGCAGGTAAAATCGTTCTATATCTGCCTTACGGTGGTACATTCTATACAATGTCAACAATTTTCGTATTTTTCTGTCATTTATTATTATTATTATTATTATTATTATTATTATTATTATTTATTATTATTATTATTATTATTATCATCATCATTATTATTATTATTATTATTATTATTATTATTATTATTATTATTATTATTATTATTATTACTATAATTATTATTCGTTCTGTTGCTCACTGATGATGTTCTTAACAGCCGATCCTTTAACTGAGTACCTATCTAGTTATGTGGCACTAGCCAGTACATTCTGCAGGATATTTGCCACGTTTTTAATTTTTCTTCTCTTAAGGCTGCTGCTGCTGTGGTTGTTGTTGTTGTTGTTAAGGTGCTGCGATAGTAGAATCGTCAGCTCGTTAGATAAAAAGCTTTGCCATATTTCTTCCAGCTCTCAAGGTATGTGTGCGTATGTGCATTTTATGTGTGCTAGACATATACCTGAGGGCTGTGTTTTTTTATGACTAATATTGGTTATACGATTTGATATGGGAATTAGACTTTCCACTCTCCTGGTTCGGTAAAATAAATAGCAATCAAAATTCTAAATTAATAATCGATATTATTGAGAAATGTCAGTAAGGCAAAGTGCAATTCGAACGTAAAGGTGAAGCATTAACCTACTTAGTTTAGAAATCTATTCCAAAAGCTGCTCATTCCTACGATTTACTCTGCAATTCGTCAGTTGATATGGTGTTTATTGAATTTTCTTCGTCATTCCAGAGAAAAACTTATTCGCACGTCGCATGAATGTGAGCATATAAGTGCATGCATATATATATATGTGTGTGCGTGTAAACATACACACACACACACACACACACACCACACACACACACACACACACACACCACACACACACATATATATATATATATATATATATATATTATATATATATATAGATGTATACATCTACATACATGCGAAAACACGCATGCACACACACGCTCACAAACACCTACACACACAAAAACATAATTTAATTTTTGCGAATTTTTATTGCTTGGAAATTCATTACTAAATTACTTAACTGTATAGTATTTCAATTCTTACACCACTTCGATTTTATATAATAATAAAGTTAAACAAATCGGTAAATTAAATGCCAAAACGTTATTAATACTCTTTTAGAAGGTATTAATAATATAAAGTATTTTTACTTGATTTGCATCTTGTTTGTATTTTTATGTTATATTAA